>NC_086125.1:10442886-10645386 GCF_963921235.1 Mobula hypostoma | reverse complement strand
AGTATATCCCTCTTGATATACTTCACCAAAGCCCCAGAGAGAAGCAACTTGCTCCTAGCCCCTGTAGTCCATCTCTCCTGCCATGGAGACCAACTACCTGTCCTTCTTCTCCTATTAGATTCCACCATCTTCAGCCCTTTGTCAATTCCACCTCCTATGGTCCACTCTCCTCTCCTATCAAATTCTTTCTTCTCCAGCCTTTGACCTTTCACACCCAGCTGTCTCCACCAATCAAATCCAGCTATCCTCCTTTCCCTTTCCCCACCTTTTCATTCTGGCATCTTCCCCCTTCCTTCTCAGTCCTGAAGAAGGGCCTTGGCCTTTATTCTTTTCCATAAGTGCTGCCTGGACTGCTGAGTTCCTTCAGCATTTTGTGTGTCGTTTGAAGAATGAAGCATATTTTCCTTAGCACTTTTACCAACATCTATCCACAACTCAAACTATCAAAACCATCTTTACCTGCGTCCTGAGGGTTGCTGTACACAGCAACTCCCTCTGCCTATGTTACAAAAGCACTAAACTTCATTAGAAAAAAAGCTTTAATGCTTTTATTGAGCCACGTGAAGTCATGAAAAGCATCATAAAAATGAAAGCTATTTTCTTCCTTCAATAATTATGAAATGAAGGAGCAGTTAATCTTAGCCAGGAGAACAATATTGATCAAGTGATGTGATAAAACCTTGCTTAAATACCTTGCAAGGGAGAGAAAGCTCTGCAAGGTATTTATATGGAGATTTACCTCTTATAAATATGGGAATATGTTGGGAACAGACTGAAGGGTTGAGATTGAATCCGAGCAGTGAGCTTTTCTGCTGCTTACACACTAAATGACAGTGAAGAAAATTTATAATAACACACCTGCTTAGCGATTAACCCTCAAGGTTGGCCTCTGTGTTAAGAGGCAAAGCTGGATTGCAAAGGAAAATGCAACGACAACTCTATATGCACAAATTTTAATCCTAATTATATCTGTGGTGACACGCTGAAGAAAGTGTTTTTTTTTAATTGAGCTATGAATATTTTTCTTCCCTGTAACTGGGGAAAATAGCATCACATGGCAGTCCTTTATACACTGGTGATCTGAAGAATGTGCATCCCATTAAAGGTGATGACAGCTGAGGGGAAAGGATGCGGTGTAAGGCAAGAAAGACATCTCTAATCAGCCGAGCAGAAGTGTCAGCAGCCTCCGTGGGAAATCTCACGGCAGAGGAACAGTGAGGAGGCGTACCAAGGAAACAAGGTGAATGAGACGAGTGAAATAAAAATATTCGAAGGAATAAGGCTCAAATTTTATTTTCCCTCTGAGCCATAACCCAGATTGTGGGAGGTGACAGGGTGGAATCTGATAAGAGATAACACTGACCTCTCAGCAGACTACATTATACCTTTAGCTCAAAGGTGCTTGGCACCATTCAGGTCAGAGATGTGCCCATGCGCCATAAACTCCGTGCGGAGCTCCTATTCCACGGGATGTTTCCTTGAGAACAGGGATGCTGTCTTGTCTGCAAATCTGTCTTGCACTTCCCAGTAAAAGCCAGAAAGGGTCGTTGATGGAACCTATTGCCTTGAGTGGGACAATGGCGCCACCTGGTGCCAGAAGATATTTGCTGTTCCGAGCTGACCAGATTCAGAATCAGAATCAGGTTTATTATCATTGATATATGTTGTGAAATTTGGGTTTTTGCAGCAGCAGTATGGTGCAAGACATACAATTTGCTATAAGTTACAATAACAAATATATATATAAAATATGTAGAGCAAAAGAGAGCTAGCGTTCAGGGATTTATGTTCCATTCAGAAATCTAATGGTGGAGGAGTCAAGGAAGTTCCTAAAACTTTGAGTGTGTGCCTTCAGACCCGATACTGCCTCTCGGCTGGTAGCAATGAAAAGAGAGCATTTCATGGATGATATGGGCCCTTAGTGATGGATGTTGCCTTCTTGAGACATCACCTTTTGAAGGTGTCCTCGATGGTGCGGAGGCTGGTGTCTGTGGAGGAGCTGGCAAAGTTTACAAGATTCTGCAGCTTTTCCAATCCTGCACAGTGACCCTGCAGACCAAACAGTTATGATGCCCTCCACAGCACATTTGCTAGAGTCTTTGAGTTTTATCCTCAAACTGATTATGAAATAGAGCTGCTGTTGTACCTTCTTCGTAATGGTATCAATATGTTTGGCCCAGGGTAGATCTTCAGAGATGTTGAAGCTGCTCACCCTTTCCACTGCTGGTCTGATTACCCAGCGAGATGCCAGCACACTCGGACACAGCGGCCTCCCCGGCTCCAAGCACAGGCGTGATCATTCATCCTTAGCATTTTTTTTCATGATTGCAAGGCACCGCTGAAAATTAAGAACATCGAGTATGGCAGGTCTACCCCACGAGCAAGTTGCTTGATAGCGTTGGAGATGGAATCGTTGTGTGCCGCGTTGCCGCGTTGGAGATGGAATCGTGTGCTGTGTTGCCGTGTTGGAGATGGAACCGTTGTGTGCTGCGTTGCAGCGTGGAAGATGGTATTGTTGTGTGCCGCGTTGCCGCGTTGGAGATGGAATCGTGTGCCGCGTTGCAGCGTTGGAGACGGAATCATGTGCCGCGTTGCAGCGTTGGAGATGGAATCGTCGTGTGCCGCGTTGCAGCGTTGGAGATGGAATCGTCGTGTGCCGCGTTGCCGCTTTGGAGATGGAATCGTTGTGTGCCGTGTTGCCGCGTTGGAGATGGAATCGTTGTGTGCCGCGTTGCCGCGTTGGAGATGGAATCGTCGTGTGCCGCGTTGCCGCGTTGGAGATGGAATCGTCGTGTGCCATGTTGCCGCTTTGGAGATGGAATCGTCGTGTGCCGTGTTGCCGTGTTGGAGATAGAATCGTTGTGTGCCGTGTTGCCGCGTTGGAGATGGAATCGTTGTGTGCCGTGTTGCCGCTTTGGAGATGGAATCGTCGTGTGCCGCGTTGCCGCGTTGGAGATGGAATCGTCGTGTGCCGTGTTGCCGCTTTGGAGATGGAATCGTTGTGTGCCGTGTTGCCGCGTTGGAGATGGAATCGTCGTGTGCCGTGTTGCCGCTTTGGAGATGGAATCGTCGTGTGCCGTGTTGCCGCGTTGGAGATGGAATCGTTGTGTGCCGCGTTGCAGCGACCCAGGGAAGAGGCATAAGAGGAAGTGGTGCACAATCCAACAAACGGTGATTGTTTTGGATGTCTTTATTGCGATTGCAAGACCCTGTTGGATATTGGTAAAGAAGAATACTGTTGTTGTGTATTTAATATTAAAGTAATGTTTGAGCAAACATTTGTGTATACATATTTATTGATTTATTGGTTTACTAAGCATTTTTGTTCATTTAAATAATTCATTATGGGTTATGTGTATAAGTAAGTGAATTGCATGTGTCATCGTGCTACCATGTGATTGGTGCATGCCTCGCTTAAAGCAAACATGAAGTTGGACTTACATTTCAGACTTGCGTGTCTTCTTTTAGGTTAGTTTAATGTTTGAAAGTTACAAAACATGACGTTGGTGACAAGGTATTTTTAAAACAAGCCCGGGATGGCTATCAACCTGCGAAAGTGCAGCAAAACATTTGAGCTAAACAATAGTGAGGAATGGCGAGCGAAAAACGTGGCCAGCCCAGCACATGCAGAGACTGTCGAGTTAGAAAAAGGTAGACAACGGATGGTTCATAAAGAGTGAGTACTAGGTGATAACAATCATAAATGAAAAGAGCAGAGATGGTGGCTACATCAGAAAGACTAACACTTTTGATTACACAATGGATCATGTATACTGAGCTAATTCAACAGTAATTTTTGAAGCAAATGAAATAGCCAATAGGAGACAAATACCAATTTGTTGAATGAATTGGTTTAAAGACATACAGTTTGCTTCAAAGTTTGACTGCTCCAACCAAACCATAAGTTAGCTTTGCTGATATTGTCAACATAATGCAGATGCATTTAGAACTGAAGCCATTGTTGATTGCAGAACTCTTTAGGTTTCCTAAGCATACATGGCTGAATTGAAGAGATTATCTGAGTATTGTCAGTTCAGTAATGGCTTAAAACTGCACTGAGAGATCGTTCAGTGTGTAGAATCTTACAAGAAATTATTCAAAAATTGCACCTAACTGAAGCACAGCTTACATTTAAAAGAGCAGTTGAAATTGCTGTTTCAATGGAAACCAGAAAAGGAGACGCAATTGAGTTGCAGTCAGCAAGAAAAGTCAGCATGAACAAAATTGCAGTGCCTAGATGAAAGACAGCCTGGCTGAACAAACTGTGTTACCATCGTGGCAGGGGCTCACATGCACCAGACCAATGCAGGTTTTAGGGCAAAACTTACAGAAAATGCAACAAACTAGGACAGCGGTCCCCAACTACCGGGCCGGGGACTGGTACTGGGCCGCAAAGCATGTGCTACCGGGCCGTGAGGAAATGACGGCGGGCTGAAAAGTATGTTTGACATAACATCTCTGCTGGCATTCTGGATCAAAGTCAAGGCTAAATATCCTGAGGTAGCCACGAAAGCACTGAAAACGTTGCTTCCATTTCCAACATATCTCTGCAATGAATACAATGAAAACTAAATTGCAGAATAGACTGAACATAAGGAACCCCCTTCAAGTATCACTGTCTCCCATCACCCCTCGATGGGACCGTCTTGTCGCAGGGAACAAGTATTCAGCCCAGGGCTCCCACTGATTCAGCGATATTGGTGTGTTGCAATGATTTTATATGTTCATATGGAGAAAATATTTGCTGTGTGTTTAATATCCAAACGTTACTTAAAATGTTATGATGTTATTGACTTATAAGTGACTTCTATAACCATATAACAATTACAGCATGGAAACAGGCCATCTCTGCCCTTCTAGTCCGTGCTGAACGCTACTCTCACCTAGTCCCACCGACCTGCACTCAGCCCATAACCCTCCATTCCTTTCCTGTCCATATACCTGTCCAATTTTTCTTTAAATGGTAATATTGAACCTGCCTCTACCACTTCTACTGGAAGTTTGTTCAACACTTACTTCAAGCTCCCCTGTCCTCCCCTGATAATTGACTTATCACTATATTCATGCGAGGAAAATATGTGCTGTGTGTTTAATATTAAATTCATTAGATAAACCCTTTTAGAAATGAAATTGAGTGTATTAGCCACTTATCACCTATATTCCAGTCGTGATTAACCCCAACCCCCCCCCGAACAGAATTGGCAGAAATGATTTGTAGAAAAAAAATCGGCACGTACATGCATGCGCACTGGTCCTGCTCAAGGCTTCATGGTCATTGTAGTCTTTCTCGGGGTAAACACAACGTATTTGACTGCTACTCTTGTCCGTTGGCAACCCAACCCCCCCCCCCGGTCGGCTGGTCCGCAAGAATATTGTCAATAATAAACCGGTCCGCAGTGCGAAAAAGTCTGGGGACCCCTGATCTAGGACACATACAAAAAGCATGTTGGGCAGACAAAAATAAATGGACTGCACAGGGAGGAGAAGAAAAAATCTAAAAAGTCGAGTAGCAGCTTCAAAAAGAGCATTAATCTGCACAGAGCTGTCAGAACCACTTCCTGCAGTCCCACAGTTATCCCTTACAACCACCACGAAGGAGGCCCCAGAAACTGAGATTGTTTCACAGCCAAAGGTCTCACCTGCTAGGCAGAGTGATCCCCTTTTTGTCAGGAAAGACATTATCCCACAAGAGTAAGAAAGCCGCCATAGAGATTAAATCTTTAGGCCTGAAGGGACCAATTTAAAATTTACTATGCTGTGGATGGCTCTATAGTAGTTGTATTATACAGTATACTGTGTATACAGTTGTGGGTGCATTCCCAGTTGAATTGGAGGTTATAACTGAGCAGAGAGGAGTGTTGTGTATTTAATATTTAACGTTTGAGTAATCTTGTACATACTGTATAATGCTTGATTAAGCATTCTTGTTCATTTAAATAATTAATTACAGATTATATACATAAATACATTAATTGCGTCTGTCATCATGCTACCATGCGATACATTCGCACCTCGCTAATAGTAAACACAAATTTCCACCCACATTCCTGGACTCCTGTGTCTTCCTTTGAATTAGTTTGATGTTTTGAAGTTACAAAACATAACAGCTGGGAGGCTGATTCACTGGTTCATTGACAAGACCGATGGCGGAGCAGCTGCGTGGCGTGGGCCAAGCATGATGCTTCAATATCACCTGTTGTAGTCACTGAGGAAGGACTTGGAAAGATGTGTCGCTGGATTCCGCGCTGGGCTGGAGGCTGACCTTCCCTTAGGTGCTGCCCTCCAGTGGTCATTCCATGGAAGACAAGCTAGATTGCGATCATCTGCAACTGCACTTGGGTGAGATGAGAAACTGCTGCGAGCTGTTCTTACAGAAACATGGCTCCAGGACAACATCCATATACCATCCATCTACAGGCCATGACACTCAGGGACTTGAGCCATATTATTATTATTTTAATTTTTTTTGTAACCTTAAAGTTTTTATGCTATCATTACTATATGATAGTAATGTCCTCCATGTGATTGTTGGCTCTGTAGTTTGCAGCTTAACCCCAGAGGAACAAAGCTTCATTTGGCTGTGTTCATGTGCTTGGTTGAATGACAATTAAACTTGAACTTGACCCTTCGATGAGAACTGGTATGTGTCCTCTCGACTTCCCCTTCCTGAAATTCAACACATCCTTAGTCAAACCTGGCTGCTGTTCAGTTTACTCATACTGAGTTAGTAGTTCCTCACCCATCAAACAGCAATCCTGAGTTCAACATACACAAAATGTGTATCAGATTGCACCTTCCTCAGCCCTTTACCTCTTCTGCCTGTCACCCTGCCAGCATCTCACATCATTCCCCTTCTCCCACCCACTTACCTTCCTCCCCCTGCCCAGATTCACCTATCACCTTCTAGCCCACTGTCCTTCCTCTCCCCTCCCCTCACCTTATCATTCTGGCTTCCGTCCTCTCCCTCTCCAGTCCTGATGAAGGGTCTCAGTCCGAAATGTCAGCTGTTCATTTTCCTCCATCGATGCTTTCTGACTTGCTAAGTTCTTCCAGAGATTTGTGTGCATCGCTCAAGACTTCCAAGATCGGCAGAATTTCTTGGGTCTCAATCCTCATTTGGCAAGTGTGACTGCAATAAATTCAGGAAAGGGGAAATCAAATAGGAAGTGGTGCAGTACCTGTTGCCTGCAATTCTTTTTCCATTAAGAAATAAATGGGAATCAATAGAAATTCTGACTAGCCAGCTCCCAGTGGATTCATTCATGGAAAGAGGAACTAGAAAACTTAATACCACACCAGTTATCAATAGATGTTTCATACAAAATTAACAAGGATCTTTAATGAAAACTAGTATTTCAAGATACCAGCTTTAAAGTTTTTATGATAGTTTGGTGGTCTTTGTGGCGACAATTAGTGATGGCAAGTTTCAACCATCAGGCTCTTGGACCAGCATGGATAACTTCACTCACCTCAGCTCTGAACGGAATCCACGTTCTCAGTATAATTTATTCACTTGCTACCTACGCCTGGCGTTCAGCGTTTCCTTATCAAAATCTAGTCTGCTCAGATAGTGGGGTTACCTTCCATGGAGGGTCATGCTCTTCCAATAGTCAACTTTTTCTTCTATAGTGATAATTTCTTCATTTTTCTGGGTGTGCTTTCATTTAAGTTTAGTGGCGAGTACTTCTTAGCCAATTGCATATGCTCACGTGGAGCATCCTGTTTTTGTTGATGAAAATATATCCTTAGGAAATGTATCTGGCTGTTGTGTAACATTTTTTATGGCTGTCATTCCTTTTCCTCCTTCTGCCCTCGGTTGTGTTTGAGTGTACATAGTGTTTTCAAAAATTTGGAATTTCAGTGCCAATATTTCTTTGTGAATTCTCCAGATCAGTTTCAGATCAAGATATTATGCCAAAAGAATGTGTTAATACGTGTGTAGCGGAAGTGGTTATTGCCTTTGTTGTATTTTTACTACGGAGCTCTGTTTTGCAGATTTTCTTAAGCCTGAAAGTAAATTCTGATGGAAGTTTTCCCTTTGTCGTACTATCATCTATTTTCTTTGCTTGTTGATATCCTAGATATGTTTCATATCCATCCATCAGTTGTATTGTATCCTGCTGCTCTGTTTTATATTCTACTGATTCTGTTGCACCTTTTTATGTTTAATTTCTGCATTTATCTAGTCCAAAGTTCATGTTTATACCTTTGGAAAATACTCCTACTATTTGAATTAATCGCTGATGAAAGAGTGTATAATTTCAAATCATCCATGTATAAAAGGTGTATTGAGGTATAATTTGTTTGGCTGTTTCTGATTTGATGCCCTATTTTCATCCGATTCAATAAATTAGCGAGCAGGTTTAAAACTAGACAAAACCATAGTGGGCTTAGAAAGTCACCTTGGAAATGCCTCGGTTTATTTTGAGGTGGTTGTTCTTTTTGTGGTTGTTAATAGAGTGATTATAGTACGCCAGTGCTGCATCAGATATGGTATGAAGTTCACGAGTATTGAGTGTAGTTTAAATATATTAAGAACATCTATTAACTATGAGGGTGGGACAGAGTCAAATGCTTTTTGGTACTCGATATAACAACATGAAAGATTTCTGCCTCTCTGCCGGGCGGAAAATTTAGAATTACAGAATCTATTATCAGCCGTTTTTTACATCCTTTCATACCCTTATAGTGAGCCATTCTGCTCTTCTGTAAGTATATTGTGGTCACCTAGGTGAGTAGTGATTAGTTGTGTGGTTACAATTTAATATGTACTTTGTAAACAAGTGCTAGGACGGTATATTGATGGGTCATTTGTGATTTCTCTTCTAGGTAAGAGATATGTTTTATCCTCTGTCAAAAATTCAGGCATATTTCCAAGATTTTTAAGAAAATTTTTGGTATGTATTAATAAAAACAGATGAAGGCAAGTAAATTTTTATCCCAAACGTTATGAACATTATCACTGTCAGTACTTTTCCAACTCTGAGTATTTTTTTATAACCTCTTTCAGAATATCCATTGTAACTTCAGGTGTTGGCATGTCTTCAATTGCATGAATCTGTTCTCTTTCCTCCCTAATCCAGCTTGCATCTCAACTGTGTGTCCATTGTGCAAATATTTGTTTGACCAGATATAGGACCAAAATGTCATTATCTCTGTGTTTGTTGGTAATATTGCGCTGAGGTTGGTGACATTTTGGTGCATCGAATTTAGTTTCAATGTCCTGTACAAATCGCTTTCATTGTTCCTGGACTGATAATTCTGCTTTCTTCACCTTGCATATTTCATGTATTTATTTAGTTTGGCTTTGTGCGCACCAAGCTTTGGTTTCAGTAAATCTATAAATTCTACAATACTTTTGTTAGGTTGATTGTATCTTGTGTGGACTTTATATTTCGTATTTCCTTGGCTTTTCTCTTAACTTTCTTGCTTGAGCTATTTCTGCTCTTAAGGTTTCACTTTTGTTACTTAACCTCTCCTGCAATCTTGGTGTTCTCATTTCATTACTCAGTTTTGAGTAATAGAACTTACTGCCTCTATTTTGGAATCATTACACTGCACCACTGTTAATGTTGTACAGTAAGTTATTGAGTGTAGTTCTTTAAATATTTCAATTTTTCCTAAATACTGTGAGAATATAATATTGTTGATAGCATTAACAATTTTTGCAAACTTTGATGGCGTGTTTTGTATTGGTATGTGGGGTCTTTTTGTTGGGTCAATGCCCATATATTTTGTTAGTGCAATATTAAATGTTAGGATAATTTTGTCTGTAAGCTCAGCCTGATCATCGACATTCTGCGGAGAATCTACATCTGTGTTGTTGCTATGACCGTCAGGTTGTGAAGCAGTTGTTGAGGTAATTCTCTCTTTTAATCAGGGCCGGGGGGTGGGGTGGCATCTTCATTATCTTCTTGTGTAGCATTGTTGTGGCCTTTAGGTTGGTTTATTTCTAGCTCTTCATGTTTTGTTTGGTTTAACATGTCTCTAGGGATGATTAAGTTTTTGTTTATTATCACTCTACATTGATCTGCTGTTCCTTTCAAAGGTTTAAAAGGTACATTTAATATCAGAGAAATGTATACAATATACATCCTGAAATTCTTTTTCTTCACAACCATCCATGAAAACAGAGGAGTATCCCAAAGAATGAATGACAGTTAAATGTTAGAACCCCAAAGCCCCCCCAACTCCCCCTCCCATGCATAAGCAGCAGCAAAGCAATGATCCCCCCTCCCTCACCAGCAAAAAAAGCATCACCCCCCCCACCAATCACTCAAGCATACAGCAAAGCGTTAATAAAGACACAGAGTTGCAGTATCCCAAAGGCTACTCGTTCACCCAGTAATTCGACATACCACAGGCCCTCTCTCTCTCCCTAAAAACAGAAAAAAGAGGTGTCCCCGTTTCACAGCGAGAGGGGAGACATAACAAACAACTCACTGATTTATGATGTTAAAAGTCTGTTGTGTCGCTTTGTCTGAGCTCTGTGCCCAAAGAACTCGGGTCTCTGGGCACACAGCCAGCAGTCAGCTCGCTGCTTTCAATCTTCCGTCTCCCAGGACACACCAATTTCCTGTGGAGGCACCGACCTCAAGTCTGCCCGCCTCCAGAGCCACGAAATCCCGGAACCCTGAAGGTGTGCTAGTCTTCTAAGCCGCGCCCTTGGTATATCGAATAGCTGCCAGTCGTGAGACCCTGAGAGCGGGTCCCATTCCTTCAAAGAACCAAAGTCAGCGTGTAACTCCAGGTCAGGGTCTTCAAAAGAACCCTGAAAGGGAAAACTAGAGATATTGAAGATAGAAACAGAGCTGTTTCCAAAAGTGCAAGCAAAGGAATCACCATTAGGCATTCCTTGTGCATTTACTTGCATGAAGGACAATTGTGCTATAAACTGTTGATAAAGTTTGTTCCTGTTTGCTGTCATGTTAGCCTCCAGTTGCGTTATTTGATATTACAGTACGTATGCATTATGAATGTGCTTACTTCTAATGACCATTTCATGTCTGCCTTTTTTTTTCTCTTATCTGCCTGAGTGGTCTGAGTTGAAAGTGGACGGCTCCCCCGAGAAACACCTGCAGTCATCGCGGTCAGTCGCACTGGTGGGCGACTTTGAATGCTGGCTGGATCTTTTTCACGTTTCCTGGTGCCTGCCCGCCTCGTCACTCGCTTACTGTCACGTCCAGTACTAGCTCCTGGCTATCCCCAGGGTGTGGCCGTATCACATCTCTCCATTCCTAAAGTGAATGCCGACAAGACAGAGTTTTGATTTCAGCATCCCTAACGTGGAGAACAGTCAGTGACCGGAATACCACCCAATCTGACGACCGACCATGCCTGGATTTGTTTCTGTTTTGGGCTGCGAGTGGTGTTTCATTTCCCACCTGCCCTGTGTATCTAGAGAGCATTCCCCAATCCACCACCCGGGAATGTACCCAACGTGGGACAGAAAACTCCTCATGGCTTATTATTATCGTTGTATTTTTATTTTTTTCAGCTCAGGCTGGTAAAACTTGAGGTACGCGCATAGCCGAGCACACTCATTTCTCAATTGCTAGGAGCTTTCTAACTATTCTAGTGGTGTTTAATACTGTGGCTTTCTGGAAGTTTACATAAATATTGCTGTGTAGGCCGAATTGTTTATTGCTATTGTGTAGAGCATTTGGGATGATACCAGTTGTGGATATTACTATCGGGACAATGTATATGCTGTTCATGTACCATAATCTTTCAATTTCCTCTTTAAATTCTGCATATTTCTGGCGCTTTTTACATACTGATTTCTGTATGTTACATGTGTTTGGAATGGCTAAATCTATTAAGTAAGTTGTTCTTGTTTGTTATCCTGTATTATTATATTATGAATTGTTCTAGCTGTAATAACAGATCGATCGTAATATAATCTGTGGGATTTTTGACTCTAAAACTAGATCAGGCTTGTATTTATAGTAAGCTGTGGTTTCTAGTGTGAGTTTGTATTTTAAAGCAAGATTTTGGTGAATCATGTTTGCCGCCTGATTGTGCCTGTGGAAGTAATCAGATTGTGTTAAACTGCTACAGGATCCTGTAGTGTGTTGGATTGTTTCTAGTTTCTCTTTGCATTTTCTAGCGTAGCCCCCCCCGGCAAGCCTCAGGGTCGCTCAGCTCGCTGTCGTCTAGGGAAACAGCCCTCGGCCCCGCCAAACTGGATAATAGTTTGTGTGGATGCTGTGTGATGTACCCCACCCCGCCCAAATAACAGACAATACACCAGGAACTATATGATTAATAGAGAATAAAATATAAAAGGAAAATAAAGGGCACCACACTTATCAAAGTTCAATCTCTTCATGCACAAACAGTTGGAGCTCAGGACCCTCCTTCTTCACCCTGCGATCCTCTCAGACCACCTCGACCTGCTGCCTGGGACCAACAACAGTGGTTGACCAGACGCTCCACACGAGTCCATCTCCGTCTCCTCTCTTTGCCGAACACCCTGGACCTCGGACTCCTGCTCGGGGTCTGACCCCGTTAGCGGACTCACAGCACCTTGTCCATCCTCTGTCTCTCCCTCCTGTCTTCTCCCCAAAAACCCGCGCATCACACTAACTTACAGACGCACAGAAAGAACAACATCTCTCCCGATTGGTTTTTTCACCCTCTTATCAGTAACATGATCCAAACAAACTGCTAGCGGGAGGAGTTTCTCAGCAGTTAACATAACAAAGAAGCCATTTCAATTATAACATAACAAGGAAGCCATTTTAATTAGATTACGCAGTAACATAAAAGAAGAAACCCCTTACATTACATTTATCACCTTGACTTTGCTGTTTTCTTATTGTGTATTTTTGATAATTATTTGTGTTAACCACCTGGTCCTGTATTGCCACAAGGAACCCATCTGTTTCTGGGAAGAGGTCTCCAACTCTGAGCCAGGTGCTCAATGTTTCCTTGTGAACATCTAGTCTACTTAGATCATGGGGATGTCTTCCATGGAGGGTCATGCTCTTCCATTGGTTAACCTTTTCTTCCATAGTGATAATGTCTTCATTTTTCTGGGCCGTGTTCTCATTTATGTTTAGCGGTGCATACTTCTTATCAGAGCTGCATATGCTCACATAGAGTGCTGAATCCTGGTTTCATTGATGAAAATATATCCTTAAGAAGTTTTATCTTAACTATTGTGTAAATTTTAATGACTGTTATTCCACTTCCTCCTTCTGGCCCACATATTTTTTTTATTTGCGTGGTTTATCTTCTTTTGCACATTGGTTGCTTGTCAGTCTTTGTGTGTAATTCTTCATCGATTCTATTGTACTTATTTGTTCTACAGTGAATGCCAGCAAGGAAATGATTCTCAGGGAAGTAGTATATGGTGCTATATACATACTTCGAAATAAATATACTTTGAACTTTGAGTAACGGGATGACCGATCAGGGAGACGCTCTGTAAAGGACAGATAGTGGCAGATTGATATTGTGTTCCTCCCAAGTAGTGTCAGAGGGACTCTGACACCTACGAAAGAGAGTGGACAGAGCCTTGATCTGGTACTTCTATAATACGTGGCATTCCCAGTGGTGCAGAATCCCTGCAGTGCTGCACTGGGCATTTCAACCTACCCTACGGTCTCAGAGTCTCTCAGGTGAGACTCCAGCCCTTGACCTCTGACCCCGAGCTGGAAGCTTGGCCTTTGAATGGCCTTGTTCTTTATTGTCCAAATGCCAGAATAGGGGGAGGGGGATCAAATGAAGGCTCGTACATTGTGTTTCTCTCTAGTCCCTATGTTGTCCTGAGATTTTCATCCTGTGGCATCCCTGGCAAGCTGAACCTGAATTATTTATGTCTGACATTTGAGAAGGGAATCAGATGTCAGGCAGCAGGCTTGCTCTCCCAATGTCATGAAGCGGATGAAAACTTGAATGAAGAACAAACCAAGGAGTTGGTTTCCCTTGGCCATTGGGTGGCGAGTGGTGGAGGGGTGCCCTCATCTCAAGAGGTGGCTCATTCACAATGCCAACTCTATTGTCACCTGGGAAGGGAGATGGTCAAGTGCCAGGGGCAGCTCAGCACCCAGTTTTTAATGGCGTTGACCCAGGGACCTGTATCGGGCAGGACCATGGGACATGGAGAGAGTTCGATAAGAGTTCACCAGACTGATCTCCAGTAAGGCAGGACTGACGAATGAGAGGAGATAAGATCAAGCTGATTTTTAAGCACCACGGTTAAGGTGGTTGGCGTCAGTGGAGATCATCTAAAATTCTTCAGGTATGGACAGATTAGATACAGGAAAGATATTCCCAATGGACCAGGGGAGAGAGTCTAAGGACAACATAGAACACAGAAGAGGAGTAGTACAGGCTCTTCTTCCCGTGATATTGTTCCAACCATTATAAACCTACTCCACGATAAATCCATCCCTTCCCTCCCACACATTTTTCTTAATTGCATGTACCTGTGCTAGCCCATAGGCAGCCTGTCAGAGTACTCTGTCCTGGGCCAGTCTTTCAAGTTGCCTCTAGGTATAGCCCAATGAAGGGTCTCGGCCCAAAACTCCGACTGTTTACTCTTTTCCCAGGTGCTGCCTGGTCTGCTGAGTTCCTGCAGCATTTTGTGTGTGTTGCTGCGAATTTCTAGCATCTGCAGCTTTTTAGATTATGAGAACACTCAGTCCTCTTTTATTGTCATTTAGAAATGCATACATGCATTAAGAAATGATACAGTGTTTCTCCGGAGCTAACTCTGACAGAACCACATAATTATAACATATAGTTACAGTAGTGCAAAATAATACCATAATTTGATGAAGAACAGACCATAGGCACAGTAAAAAAAAAGTCTCGAAGTCCCCGAGTCGATCGACTCCCGAGTCCCCGATAACGGCGGCAAAAGGGAGAAACTCCCTGCCATAAACCTCCAAGCATTGTCAATTTGCCAATACCTTGGAAGCAGCCGACCACAGCCGACACTGAGTCGGTCTGTCCGAAAACTTCGAGCTTCCGACCAGCCTCTCCGATACAGCCTCCCGAGCGTCATCCTCTGCCGAGCGTCTTCGACCTCTCCCCGGCCGCTGAAACATGCGGATTTCGAGGCCTTCTGCTCCAGAGATTCCGGTTACCACACAGTAGCAGCGGCAGCGAAGTGGACATTTCAGAAGTTTTCTCTTGTTTGTGAAGATCCTTCCTCTCCCAATGATGAGGACTTCTTTAGTCATTGTGTAGCGTGGGCTTTTTTACAGGATGGAGATGCTAATCCTGTGCCAACCCTCTCCTTTCGCAGCCCGGCTGGGGACCATCCATGCCAGAGTTACGTGCCTGTGTAAGAGTTTTTTAAGTGTGCATCTTGTGTCAGCCTCTACCATCACCCCCAACAGTGTGTTCCGGACACCTACCACACTGAGTAAAAGAACTGCCTCTGATATCTCCTTTCTAAGACTGAAATGTGGAGAAGTTCCTTCATCCAGAGACTGGTGAACTTCTGGAGTCTGTTACTACAGAAAACAGTCAAGAGCAAATCAAACGACCTGCCCTCAGTAAATTGAAAGGTCAGTGAATACTTACAAGGGAAATATTCTATTGGTGTTCTGGTAAGATGGTAGCGTGTTCATACACAGTGGCCGCTCAGGGGCCAACCGAAGGTGCTTTTCTCTTTGTTGAGTGTCATGTTTTGTGATTGCAAGACAATGCTGGACTCCAAGGACTTTGGGTACTGCAGGTCTACCTGTCAGTGAGCTGCTGGACTGAGTGCCAACCATACTATCAGAAACGGTGCACAAAGGTGGAATGTCTTCTTGGATGTTTCTCTTGCGATCACAAGACTCTATTGGATATTGATAATGTAAGATGCTGGAAGCCTGTTTCCCCTGTTTGGTGGTGTGACACATGGCAAGGGAGTTGCGTGGCCTCACTTGTAGCAAGGACTAGGTCTCAAGCTGCAGGAGTCTCCAGAACAGAGTAGCAGAGGATTTGAGCTCGGTTGGGGATTGTCCTCTCCCGTCAGTGCTGCCCTCTAGTGTTCAATCAGTGGAATGACAGGCTGGATTGCATGCTTATGTTTGTCTGCGCGCTGCCAAGCACTGCACTATCAAATTGTGGGACATGCCACTCGGTGACTTGAGCTATATATATGTTTTTTTTTGCATGACTGTGTGTGTGCTCGCTATTTTGAATATGCTGTGTATGTTTTGCACCTTGGGCCCAGAGCAACACTGTTTCATTCAGCTGTGTTCATGTATGGTTGAATGATAACTAAGCAATTTGAATTTGGTGTTCCTTGCCTTCGTACAAGGCCACAATACAGTACTGAGTCAGAGCCTCAGTGTTATACCGCACAGAAACAGACCCTTCAACCCAACTTTTCCCCAGGATGTGGACTTGAGCTCGTGCCGTTTTTCCTGTGTTCGGCCAGTGTCCCCCTCAACTTTTCCTAACTGTGTAGCTGTCCGAATGTCTTCAAGCACTGTAACTGTACCCACCCCTACAGCTTCCTCTGGGTAGCTTGTCCCAGATCCACACCACCCTCTGCATGAAAGGTTTGTCCGTTTGGACCCTTTTGAGTTAGTCCCCTCTCACCTCAGACCTCTGCTCTCTACTTTTAAACTCCTCCACCCTGAGGAAAAGACTGTGACCATCCACCTTATTGATGCCCATGTGACTTCATATTCTATTAGAAGGATGACCCTTAGCCTCCTGCACTCCAGGGAAAAACTTCCCAGCCGATCAAACACCTCAAACCCACCAGTCCTGATAACAACCTCGTGGATCCTTTCTGCACCCTTTCCAGCTTACTGATATCTTCCCTTTAGCTGGAACAGGACTCCAACTGCGGTGTCACCCTTGACTTGCACAGATGTGTAATACCCTGGTTCGTTTTTTTACTGTTATGCTGAACGTATTTAATTTTGGCATTTCTGTAAGAGCAGCTTGATTGCAGCTTGCTCCGTTTTCAGCTCGTTCGGGTTACTGTCGAAGATAAAGGGGTTTAGTGGGAGGTTTCCTTGGTGAGAGATAATAAGGTTGGTCTTGGGTTTTTTTGTTGGTTCGGTGGGAGATGAAGGGAGAAGACACTGGGGAGAACTAGTCGTAGCATACGATCCGGTGGGAGACCTGTTCATTCGAGATGGACTGTGAGCGACATCTGGTAGGTGGTGTGGGCACTCATGCTGATGTGGGCCCAGCTGGTGAGAAGTTCAAGATGATCTTCAACTTGTGCACATTTGACTGTTCAATTAGAAAGGGCCCTTTTCTTTTTGTTATTCTTTACTAACCCTTTAGGTTAAGATTCATAAATATAATTTCTTTAATCGTATGCCGTGCCCTGTCTGTTATTTCCTGGCACCAGTTTGTAACGGGGTAGCAAATCACACAGCATCCACACAAACCGGGGTTTGGGGTGGAAGAGCACCTCAATCTCATGAGTTTGGCGAGGCTGGGGGTTAGCTTCCCTAGACTTACTCAGCCAAGGAAACCAGGGGGTTTCAGGTGCAACATTCAACTCCTTTATAAAGACTCCTAGTGCACTCCAATGGATTGGAGGGAACAGTTGTCATGGAGCAGAGTGGTGGCTGGTTCAAAGCTTTGTTATAGATACAAGAAACCACGCCCGGCATGTCAAACAATGAGAGTCTTGAGACATTATTGGAACGACAATGAAACCCAAGGTATTCAATTGATGCTCTCACTGGGGAGTCAGTAGATAAAGAACAAGGTTAGATATCAGTGAAATCAGATGAAGGTTGCATCTGCTCTTTTGGGATGATCCCTCTTGTGGGCTGCCACTGTCTGTCCTTCACGGAGCATCACTGTGACCGGTCATCCTATCATTGCCCCGTTGCAGAATGTGGGATCCCCGTGTACGTGAATTGGCTGCGATAGACATACTTCGCTGCAACTTCTACAAGGACTTCAGGTCTCTGAAGGAAACTGCTACATGTTGCCTCATTTCCACCCCTATCTCCCCTGGAGTACAACTTCGGACTGGATACCCGACCTAATGAGTCTGCTTCCACTGTGGATGAACCGATGTTCCAGCACTGTGCTCCAAAAGCATTCGTGAAGAATGAAATGGCAGTTCTTTTATGCAGGTCAGGCATTTCTGTCCTGAATTACACTCAGTGGCCACTTTATTAGGTACACCGGTACACCTGCTCTTTAATGCAAATCAGCCAATCGTTTGGCAGCAACTTCATACATAAAAGCATGCCGACATGGTCAAGAGGTTCAAGGAGCTCGTTACATCCAGGATAAGGTGTTTTGCTTGACTGCCACCCTTCCATCACACCGAACATTCATTCCCCCCACCACAGTGCACTGCGGATGCAGTGTGTACCATCTACAATGCAGGAATCCATGTCTTCATCCACTCCGCCACACAAGGCAAAAAAACTCTCAAATACTATATGATACAAGGAGGCTACATGTTCAGCACTGGCCCTCAGTACACAGAATGTTCTTACACTACTATGAGACAGATTTATGGAGCCATACATAAACTGAAGAACATATCTACCCAAAATTAGTGAATATCTTCGATCTACTTATTAAGAATGCATTGTAAAGGCCCATAACACAAGACTGATGTAACACAAACTTAACGTAGCAATTTAATCAAAAAATATCTCTCAGGAAACAGTGAGCACAAGATTGAACATTTACTCTATAGTTTCTTTAATGTATTATAAACATTACAAGACAATCCAGAAGAGTATTTATCATACAAAGATTCACTCCAGTGATATTAAGTGTCATTAGGGGAAGTGATTACGTGCTTGGTTGAAGAGGCAGATTTCAAACGGTGTATTAGTAGAGAAAAGAGAAGGAGAGGCACTTTACCTGCCAGTCTGCTGGGGCCGTCTATTGTTTTGGTGCTCCCGATGCGGCTTCCTTTACATTGGTGAGACTCTTTCTAAATTGGAGGACCACCTCGTCAAGCGCCTCCACTCCATCCGCCAAAAGCGGTACTTCCTGGTGGCCAAACATTTTAATTCCGCTTCGTGTTCCCCCAGTCTCCAGCCTGATAGTTGTCAAATTACCGAAGGGTGAATGAAGACAGAGGAGAAAGATTAGAAGCAGCCGTAGGTCATTCATCTGGAGCCACATCTGGAGTACTGCATGCAGTTCTGGTCTCCTTACTTGCAGAAGGGCATACTGGCCTTGGAGGCGGTGCAGAGGGGGTTCACCAGTTTGATTCCAGAGGTGAGGGGGCTAGGCGATGAGGAGAGATTGAGTCGCCTGGGACTGTACTCACTGGAATTCAGAAAAATGAGAGGAGATCTTATAGAAACATATAAAATTATGGAAGGGATAGATAAGATAGAGGAGGAAAGTTGTTCCCACTGATAGGTGAGACTACAACCAGGGGACATAGCCTCAAGGTTCAGGGGAGTAGACTTGGGATGGAGATGAAGAGGAACTGCTTTTCCCAGAGGATGGTGAATCTGTTGAATTCCCTGCCCAATGAAGCAGTGGAGGCTACCTCAGTAATTATATTTAAGACAAGGTTGGATAGATTTTTGCATAGTAGGGGAATTCAGGGTTATGAGGAAAAGGCAGGCAGGTGGAGATGAGTCCATGGTCAGATCAGCCAGGATCTCATTGAATGACGGAGCAGGCTCGACAGGCTGGATAGCCAACTCCTGCTCCTATTTCTTACGCTCTTATGCTCTTTTTCAGCTTCCATACTTTCTCTGCAATTCCATGAGATCATGGCTACTTCTGTCTTCTGTTCATTTCTCCACTCAATCTCTCACAGCCTTGGATCCAAACTTCCAGAATCTATCACTCCCTGCCCTGAATGTACTTATCACCTGAGCATCCACAGCTCCCTAAAGAAATCTTTTTCCTCTTCTTAGACCCAAAGATAAGTAATATGGCTTGTTGCATGCCTCTCAGTTCTAAACTCTCCAACTGCACAAATTAGCTGCTCCTCAAAGTTCAAAGCTCAAAGTTCAAAGTAAATTTATTATGTCACCATACACTACCTTGAGATACATTTTCTTGCAGGTGTTCACAGTGGAACAAAGAACTACAATAGAATCAATGTAGAACTACACACAAAGTCTGATAAAAAAAAAACACAAAATTCTGGAGGAGTTCATCAGGTAGGCAGCATCTTTGGAGAGGAATTAAGAGCCAGCATTTTGTGTGTGCTGCTCTGGATTTTCAATATCTGCAGAATCTGGCTCTGAACTTGGTGATGTGCCACCTAAGGCTGTTTCATGCTTTCATCTGTCACTGAATCCTATACACTTAAATGAGCTCACCTCTCATGTTTCTTGTCTCCAATAAGTATAGACCACCCCTTCAGTTCCTCATCAGAGGACAATCTCCTCATGCCAGGAACCAATCTATTAAACCAAATCTGCATTTTCGTAGATGCTAAGACCAAAGTTAAATGGTTTTGCTGTGATGGATATTCACTGTTTTGGGCCAGGGGTCCTTTTGTCTTTGCCCCGCTCAGCTTTCTAACATAGCGGCCAACACTTGTGAAGGTTAAACCGTCATTTTTGAATCAGTTAAACTTCCAGCTAATATTCTTTGTTTAGCTTCTGGTTGTAAACAGAAGTCAGTCTTCATTTCTTAATGTATATAGTCATACTCTATTGATCCTGGGGGAAATTGGTTTTCGTTACAGTTGCACCATAAATAATTAAATAGTAATATGTAAATTATGCCAGGAAATAAGTCCAGGACCAGCCTATTGGCTCAGGGTGTCTGACCCTCCAAGGGAGGAGTTGTAAAGTTTGATGGCCACAGGCAGGAATGACTTCCTATGATGCTCTGTGTTGCATCTCGGTGGAGTGTATCTCTGGCTGAATGTACTCCTGTGCCCACCCAGTACATTATGTAGTGGATGGGAGACATTGTCCAAGATGGCATGCAACTTGGACAGCAACCTCTTTTCAGACACCACCATCAGAAAGCAGTAATCAGCTTGAAGTTAAAAAGACAGCTTTGCAAACAGTACCATTTGAGAAACACAGACTTACTGGCTCATAGCATAAGGCTTGTTGTTGAAGAGGTGCAGTATAAGACAATGAGTTATTTAATTTGGCTTTGTCCAAAACAGTTAATGCTGGCTAAGTTGTTCAGTTCAAGGAAGCTTGCAGACTAGATGGATATTATTATTTAGCATTTGAAAACTGATTGGTTAATGGTTGGAAAGTTTTATGTACTGAAAAGAGTCATCTTCACTGCATCAAATGCAGGTACCTGGGAAATCTGTCTTCAGGAACCTTTAGACCATTTGTGTGGAAAACTATCATGTGTGTGAAGTCACCCGGGTGGTAGAAAAACACTACAAATCGAGAGAGCAGTTCGGGATTTTTAGGAATGGTCCAGGTAATCAAGAAGAATAACAGAGACGCGGGGTGAACTAGAATCCATTCCTCTACCATCAATTTCCGCGACGAATGACTAGTTCATTTGCAACTCAGGCATATGTCTTTTTAGCTTATATGCATTTTACCTGTGCTTTGGAAATCCCTAATGTTTTCGAAATTGTAATTTAGAACTCCTTTATGAGATAGAAATCCTCTGTGAGGTTTAAATGTTTTTAAGGACATTGTTTGGATTTAAACGTGTATCAGTGAAAATAAATGAACTGTGTTTGAACTACTTTGTCAGCTGAAAGTATTTTCCCTTTGTAGAGAGGGGGGATGCCACTGTTCAAATAGTGGGTATTGGCAGCTACACTCACAGTGGGGGAATAAACAGGGAAGTGAAGCTTGGGTAGTTACAGTATCATCTCCCTTTAGTGAGAGTACTCATGACTATCTATATCAGATAGGGCTCAAGGTCGTTGTTTGAGCTTAAAGTTTCATGGTCAGCTCATCACAGAGCAAGACATCCCTATTTACATGCCCCAAACTGCTTGCAATAAATCCCAGCAAATTATTTACACCTTGATTGCCTCTGGTACCCTTCCAGTAAGATGGCGGTGTATTCGGTCACAGCAGCTTCTATGGGGTCAACAAAAGGTGGTATTATCTTATTTCAACGTATTTTTGATGATCACAAGATCATGCTGTACATTAAGTACTGTAGGTCTACACCATCAACGAGTTGCGCGCTGGCGGAGGAGTAAGTAAAGGAGCTGTGCATCGTGCTGCTGCCTGAGTCAATGGGGGTTTACAGTCCAATAGCGAGTGGCTGTCATGGTCACTTTTCTTGTGATTGCCAGACCCCTTTGGACATTGTTCATCTGGTATGCCACAAGTTCGATTCACTAATGTATTGGCTGAGAGCAGGGTGGAAGGCACGGGAGCTGTGAGGCCTCGGATGTAGTGAGGACTGGGCCTCAAGCCACAGTGTCACCTGTTTGCAGCCGCCTGGAGAGAGGCGTTGAAGCCAGTGCGCTCCACCAGGGAGCAGTGTGGCACAGTGTCCAGGATGGAGTCAGTGCTGCCCTCCCAGTGCTTTGGTTGGCAGAAGACAAACACTGTTGTGGTCCACTGTAGATTTCGGCAGCACTCAATGGACTTGGGCCTCAAGCCGCGGGGTCGACTGTTTGCAACCACCGATAAGAGAGGCATCCAAGCCAATGTGCTCCACTGGGGGCGGCGTGGCATGCATCCAGGTTGGAGTTAGTGCTGCCCCTCCCTTCAGCATTCACTCAGCTGAGAACAAGCTCTATTGTGGCGGACTGAAGACTGAAGGGTCTGCACTATATACATGTATATTTTGCGTGGCGTTTTTTGCTGATATTCAGTGTGTGTTTGCTGCATTGTGTATGTGAGGACTGGGCCTGAAGCCGCAATGTTGCCTGGGGGGTGTCAAGACCGGTGCACTCCACCGGGGGGGGGTGCTGCCTCCCCCACCTTCCCCGGCATTCTCTTGGCAGAAGACAAGCTCTAATATGGTCGACTTCAGATTTCAATGGGCTGGAGGTCTGGATACATACATGTATATTTTGTGTGTTGCATTTTACCAACATTCCATATGGGCTTGTTGTCTTGCATGTTCAAGGACTAGGCCTCATGTTCAAGGACTAGGCCTCAAGCTACAGTGTCGCGTGGTGGTGTGGCATCCAGGCTGGAGCAGGTGCTCACTCCCCCCCAGTGTTCACTCGGTGGAAGACGGACTCTATTGTGGTTGACTGTGGATTGATGGTGCAAGTTTTGGACTCTTTTCGTGTGTGATTGTGATACCATCTGTGCTTTGTTCTGTGTGTGACTGTCGGTACTACGTTTTGCACCTTGACCCCGCTGTAACACTGTTTCATTTGGCTACATTCATGAGTGTTCAAGTATAGTTGAATGACAATTAAACTTGAATTGAACTGATTGCTTACTCTCTTCATCTCATAAATCCCTCCGTACTTTGTGCTTAAGAGGTTGTCACTGTTTAAAAATATGATTTACAGTTTTCCCTTCAAACTGTAACCTTTGTTTTCCTAAATTATGCTTGATCTACCATCTTCTTGTCTATTCGTTCCAACTACCCATATCGCAATGTCAAAAACACAGTTCAGTATCTTTTGAGTTCGTGATATGCCAAAAGTTAGCTTGTAGGAATGTGATCAGAATGGTTGAGATAGTCATTGTAAGAAAATATCAGCAACATCTCAGAATAGTAACACAGGATATTGTGGGCAGGAAGGTAATCATATGGAGAAAGACAGAACCAAGGATATTGAATCACCATTAATCAACTTCTTTATAGGCCGACCAACCACTAGATGTATCATTTTGTGCTCCTGGTATCTAAACAAGACCAGGTCACATTTCCCCTGAGAAAGCAGAAGCACATCATGCTAGTTGGGTTTTCGATAAGAGAAAGGTAACGCCAGTCCATTTAGAAAGATAAACAAGTTAAACTGGTGCCAATAGTGTGGGTTTAGCAGAAGGAGTCTCAGCAGGAATTAGCAAGATTCTGCAGGTTCACGCATGGCTTCAGGTAAGTTAGTGATGGATGGAGATGCCATGGAATCGATTGTTATATACACAGTTGGATCCTTTTATGATAGAAAGGTTCATTGAAAGTCATGAATGAGGCATAAAGTTCATCACTCATGATCGTTTTATTAAGTGAACAAGAGCAAAGGAGAAGCCGATGAAGAAGAGAGACAAAGAAAAGAGTAGGTTTAAACGTAGTCACAAGAGGTACTGCATATCCTGAAAATCTAGAACAATACACACAACGTGCAGATCAGGCAGATCTTCGACCCTCGACTCAGCCCAGCTTCAATCACCTCATGTCTTCAGTGCTTGTTTAGCATAATTTTTTACAGAAAAAGAAGTTATTAATGAAGTATTAGTTGTATTTCTTGTTTTGTTATCTGCCAGTAATTAGTTGCTAGGCTTTAATGGATGCTTATAAGTGACTAAGGATAAACATGCCAATGGATTACAGACAATTGAGGAGAAAGGAGAGGACAGATCTGATGTGATGTCACTATCAAGTGAATTGTCTCCTTGACATTAGCTCTGACCTGTCCACACCAGTGCTCCCAGCAAGTCTGGATAAAATGGCACCTGGGGGTTGTGCTGGGGTAAGTACTGAAGTGGTGGGGCTCAGTACCTTAATGAGGAAGTTTGCTGCAGCCCTTGCCCAAACCTTGAGCAACACACTAACAGATAAAAGACCCTGAGAGACACAGGTCCAGAGGTACAGAACAAGACTGAGTTGGAAGAAGGGTGAAGTAGTCACTGTGAGAAGCCAATAAATAAGAAACATGCCTGGTCGATTTATATTATTAAATCTCCAAAGTTTATTTGTACAGCATCCTGGACACAGGAACTAGTGCTGGCTATTGAACACAAGGCCAGGGAGTCACAGGATAATACAGCGAGGAAACACACCCTTCTCCCAATTCATCCATCAATGCTCGTCCCATGTGCCTGTCCTTTGCCCATATCCCTCTAATCCTTTCCTATCCATGTACCTGTTCAATTGTCCTTTAAATGGTGTTACTGTAACTGCCCCAACCTCCTCCTCTGGCAGCTTATTCTCTATATGCTCCACCCTCCATATACCTTATAAATTCCCCAAGTACCTTATAAATTCCCTTTTTTTTTAAGTTCCCCTTCCCTGGAAAAAAAGACTGTGCATTCACCCTATCTATCCCTCTCGTGATATAATGCACCTCCACAAAGGTCAGCCCCTCAGTTTCCTGCACTCCAAGACATAAAGTCCTGTTCAACCCCTCCTTATGACTCAGGCCCTCAAGTGCTAGCAACATCCTGGCAAGCTTCCTCTGCCAGTTTAAAAATGTCTTTCCTGTAACAGAGCAATCAAAGCTGCAAACAATATCCCCAGTGAGACCTCACCAACGCCTTGCACAGTTGCAGCAGAAGGTCCCAACTCCTGTACTCATTGCCCTGACTGATGAAGACCGGTGGACCACACACCTTCGTCACCACCCTGTCTACCTGAGATGCCAGTGGGGGCTGAGTGCCGGATCCTGACCCTTGGGCATAAGGTGGTGGAGGCATGGGTGTCGGGAGTTGAAGATTGGATGTAAGGTTGTGGCTCTCGGGATTTGGGTAAAGGATTCTGGTTCCCTCACCCACTACCCAGTGCATTGTAACTAGTGTCTTGGTGCCCAGTTCCCAGATAAAAGGTCTGGGAGCTAGCCCCCGACATGAGGTCACAAAAAACAAAGGAGTGTCCAAGGTATTAAGGTCGGGGAGAAAAGAACAGCAGAACCTAGAGTTCTGGAGGAGATGTCATTACAGCTTCAGTCCAGGACAGGAGAGTCGCTATTGAAGAACACAAAGCAGAACACATCCAGGATTAGTAGCAATACATTAACAAGCTGGTGAAACTCGATGGGCCAGGCAGCATCTATAGAGAAAAATGGACAGTCAATGCTTCAGACTGAGACCCTTCATCTACTCTTCCCAACCCAAAATGGCGACCATCTATTTCCCTCCATGGATGCTGCCTGACCTGCTGAGTCCCTCCAGATGTTTTTGTATGCTGCTCCAGATTCCAGCATCTGCCACCCCTTGTGTTTCCATTCAAGACTCTGAAGGTCAGGTTTAAGACAGATATCAGTGGAGGTTCCTTCATGATTGCGGGTGGGATGAAAGTTAAAAGGGGACGGATCCAAGTTCTGCCTCAACTTATAGTCATTAACTGGTGGGCCTACATCCACTGACCTAGATTATTTATCAGACAGATGGATTCAACTTACCTCGTCACTCAAGGAAAGAAATCATCATCTTTATCTGCTCTAGTCCTCATGTGAATAGAGACCCTCCAATGAGGTTGACTTTTAGCTATGGGTGCCCTGTGAATGAATAATGTTTTTACATGAAGATACATAACAGAAGGTCACTAACAAAAGGTTTGTGGTTTCCCTTGCAGAACTAAAAGGTGGAGCAGTTAAGTGGGCAGGACATTGGCTATAGAAGCACACAAAACAAGTTTAATTCCAAGGGAAGCCAGCCAAATAATTTAATTTGGAAAAGGGCACAAGTGACTGAGAGATATGGTTAGTACACGATGCACAGTATAATTGTTGAAGTGAAGAGAGTGAGCAATTTCAAGTTTTAAGATGTCAAGATCTCTGGGGATCTAAATAACCTGGTCCCGAAATATCGATGCAGCTACAAAGAAGGCAAGACAGTGGCTGTACTTCATTGGGAGTTTGAGGAGATTTGGTAGGTCAATTAAAACACACTCAAATTTCTAAAGGTTTACTGTGAAGAGTGTTCTAACTATCTGGTATGGGGGAGGGTGTGAATCAAAATAAGCTGCAAAAAGTTGTAAGCTCAATCAGTTCCAATACGGGCTCCAGCCTCCGTAGTATCCAGGACTCCAGAACGTCTTCAAGGAGCGAAGACTCAAAAATGCAGAGTCCATCATGAAGGACCCTCATCACCCAGGACGTGCCCTCTTCTCATTGCTGCTATCAGGGAGGAGGTACAGAAGCC
Source organism: Mobula hypostoma (assembly GCF_963921235.1). Classification (NCBI taxonomy): domain Eukaryota; kingdom Metazoa; phylum Chordata; class Chondrichthyes; order Myliobatiformes; family Myliobatidae; genus Mobula; species Mobula hypostoma. The sequence continues at coordinate 10,618,528 of NC_086125.1, read as the reverse complement.
TGAAGGCACACACTCAATGATTCAGGAACAGCTTCTTCCCCTCTGTCATCTGATTCCTAGATAGACATTGAACCTATGAACACTACCTCACTATTTTTTTATTTCTATCTTTGCACTTCTTATTCAACTATTATACACTTACTATAATTCACTTTTTTTCTATTATTATGTATTGCGATGTACTACTGCCACATAACAACAAATTTCACGACGTGTGCCAGTGATATTAACCCTGATTCTGGTGCTCACAGAGTTTAAAAGTGGAAGGAATGGCATCCAAAATTCTGAGGAATCAAGCGATCATTAAATAATAAATTTTGTTAGTGCACCATATGACTATTTAGTAAACCAGATTATTTGGTATCTGGTTCACCTGCACCTTTTTAACTCACCAAAGTCTCAGCGTCCATCCCTTCGACATTTTTTAAAATTGCGAAGAAAGCAAGACAGCATCCCTACTTCCCTAGGAGTCTGTGGACATTTGACATGACATCTAAAACTTTGATAGACTTCTATAGATGTGTAGTGGAGAGTATATTGACTGGTTGCATCACAGGCTGGTATGGAAACACCAATACCTTTGAAAGGAAAACCCTACAGAAGGTAGTGGAGTTGGCCCAGTTCATCATGGGGAAAGCTCTCCCAATCATTGACCATATCTACATGAAACACTGTCATAGGAAAGCAACACCCATCATCAGAGTTCCTCACCACCCAGGACTTGTACTTTTCTCACTGCTGCCATCAGGTAGAAGGTACATGACCCTCAGGACCTGCACCACCAGGTTCAAGAACAGCTTCAAACATCAGGCTCTTGAATAAAGGGATTAACTACACTCACTTGCTCATCCACTGAGATGTTCCCACAACCAATGATCTCACTTTAAGGTTTATCTTGTTATCTCATGTTCTTGTTATTTATTTGTAATCGCATTTGCAGAGTTTGTTGTCTCCTGCACTCTGGTTGATCTTTCTTTGATCCTGTTATAATTACTATTCTATAGATTTGCTGAGTATGCCCGCAGGAAAATGAATCTTAGGGTTGTGTGTGGTGACTTTGATTGTAAATTTACTTTGAACTTTACCAGGTTCAACTCGAAATTGTGTAAGCTCTAAATAAAAGTGAATTAAAATTGTGTTGGGTATTATCGGAATAGCAACCAGCAGTCTGGAAAATCTGCCTTTCTGACACCACCAAAGTGCTGTTCGTGCTGGTTTAGAAGTGGAGAGGCACCTGAAATAGCAGTTAGTAATCAGCTATGAAAACCTCATAATGGGTTAAATCACAGTGCCTTTGAACAGCAAAGTAAATCATAAAATTTCAAAGAAATGCTGGAAATCGGTGATAGGAATCTTTAATTTCAACGTTTGAGAGAAATTTGGATAGGTACGTGGATAGGAGGGGCATTGAAGGCTATGGTCCACGTGACCAAGCAGAGTAATGGTTCAGCATAGGAAGGTCAAAGAGCTTGTTTCTGGGCTGTAGTTTTCAATGGCTCTATGAAATGCTGGAAACACTGATGAGCTACAAGTTCATGAAGGACAGCCAAAACGCCTGCCCCACCACAGAATGCAATACGAGCACCAGCCCATGATTTTGGCAAATCCTTTGATATGGTTCTCCTGGAATGGCCAAGAGTAAACAGATAATGGGCGGTAACAAAGGAATCAGTAAAGCTTTAATACTCCAGAACGCTCCGGGCTACTGTAACATCGGGACTAGCATATTGGATGTTATTAAATCCCAACATATTTTAATTCAGATTTTTAAATTTTATACAGTATTATAATAAATTTTCTGGAGAACCTGGCATTTTTTAAAGGGAGTACAGGGATTGGTTCTCTGTTAATTTTCATCAGCTATGACTGACTGAGCCAGATTCCAAACCAACCACATTTCCTCACAGTGGTGTGGTGGATTATCTGAGTTTTATTGTATTCTTCTGCATAATTCCTTGACCACTTCACAAAATTGGAGGTGAAGTGATTGTCAGTGAGGTGGACAGTGGTTTTCCTCGCCCGCTGCCCATTTTTCTAGAGAACGAGATCAAATGCTTCTCTTCCCCTGTTTCAATTCAGATCCATGACCCTGAGACGGACTTTGTCTCAGTCCGTTGAAGAAGAACAAGCTCGTGCTGGAAATCTAGCGCAATACGTGTACCGTGCGGGAGGAGCTCAGCAGGTCAGGCAGCATCTACGGATGGGAATAAACAGTCAACGTTTCAGGCCGAGTCTCTTCACTGGGACCCTTCATGGGCTCAACGTCTTCTCGTACAGAGCCAGGAGAGCCCAGATGTCAGATCGCCAGGACACTGCGGATGTGGGGATGGACGATGATGGATGGAGACTGAAAGAGATTGTGCAGAGTTGAGAGAGAGAGAGAGAGAGATCAGCCCAGGAACTCGGTGACTGGAATGAAGCAAAACTTGTCTGTTAAAGTTAGATATTAAGGTAGCCATGAAGACAGTGTCCTGGGACATTTGTGCCACCTGCACCATGTTGTCTCATCAGATCATGGGCTACAGGCAGTCACCCCAGGTTTATCACTGCTGTTTCCCCCATGTTAAAGCAGCAGCACAGTCCGAGGTGTGACAGTCACTCGACAAACCAGGCTTTGAGCGTTACATCACCGCACAGCACTGGCATCGCTTCCCTTTACACCGGGCCACATCCAAAGCATGGGCTTCGCGTTGCCCAGTCTGCCGCTGGCCCGCGCATCTGTCTGTGCCAGCAAACGCCACTCCATCCCGGCAAGGTGCGGGCAGCTGAGGGACCAGCGCATTTGTTGGGAGACTTGTACAATGACGGTCACCGTCAGCAGCCGAGGCCAACAACAGAGGCAACAACTCATTGGCGACCCCTTCCTCTCGCTCCAGTCCCACCCCATCCTGTAGATCAGTGCCCACCCCCTCGAGCTGATCACTGACTGCCCCCTCAAGTTGATCATTCACCACTCTCTCCCATAAGTCACAGCCTGCTCCCTCCATGAGGTCACTAATAACCCCCTCCGGTCGATCAGTTCCCACCACTTCCTGCAGATCTCTAATCACCCCCTCTTTCCGATCGCTGACCGTCCCCTTCTTTTTACCAGTGCCCACCCCCTGCTGTAGGTCACAGTCTGTCCCCACCATGATGTCATTACCTGGCCCCTCCACAGGATCACTGACATCCCCCAGCAGCAGATCAGTGCCCATCACCTCCAGCTGCTCAGTGCCCATTCCCTCCCTCGGATCATTGACAACTCCCTCCCGTTTATCAGCGCCTGTGTCCTCAGAGCCTGGTCCCTCCTGCAGATCGCCAACCTCCTTCAAACCATCCACCATCCCCTCCTTCAAATCACCGAACGTCCCTTCATTCAAATCACCAACAATCCCTTCCTTCAAACCACCGACCGCCCCCTCCTTCAAATCACTGACCGCCCCTTCATTCAAATCACCAACAATCCCCTCCTTCAAACCACCGACCGCCCCCTCCTTCAAACCACCGACCGTCCCTTCCTTCAAATCACCAACTGTCCCTTCCTTCAAATCACCAACCATCCCCTCCTTCAAATCACTGACCATACCCTCCTTCAAATCACCGACCGCCACCTCCTTCAAACCACCCATTATCTCCTCCTTCAAATCACTGAACGTCCCCTCCAGCAGATCACCGACCGTCCCCTCCTTCAAATCTCCGACTGTCCCCTCTTTCAAATCACCGACCGTCCCCTCCTTCAGATCACTGACCGTCCCCACCTTCAAATCGCCGACAGACCCCTCCTTCAAATCACTGACCATCCCCTCCTTCAAATCACCGACCGTCCCCTCCTTCAAATCACCGACCGCCACCTCCTTCAAACCACCCACTATCTCCTCCTTCAAATCACTGAACATCCCCTCCTGTAGATCACCGACCGTCCCCTCCTTCAAATCTCCGACTGTCCCCTCTTTCAAATCACCGACCGTCCCCTCCTTCAAATCACTGACCGTCCCCACCTTCAAATCGCCGACAGACCCCTCCTTCAAATCACTGACCATCCCCTCCTTCAAATCACCGACCGTCCCCTCCTTCAAATCACCGACTGCCACCTCCTTCAAACCACCCACTATCTCCTCCTTCAAATCACTGAACATCCCCTCCTGTAGATCACCGACCATCCCCTCCTTCAAATCTCTGACTGTCCCCTCTTTCAAATCACCGACCGTCCCCTCCTTCAAATCGCCGACAAACCCCTCCTTCAAATCACCGACCGTCCCCTCAATCAAATCACCGACCGTCCCCTCCATTAAATCATCGACGGTTCCTTCCTTCAAATAACCGACCACCTCCTCCTTCAAATCACCGACTGTCCCCTCCTTCAAATCACCGACCGTCCCTTCCTTCGAATCACCGACCGTCCCTTCCTTCGAATCAGCGAACATCCCCTCCTTCAAACCACCGACCGCCCCCTCCTTCAAATCACCGACCATCCCCTCCTTCAAATCACCGACCGTCCCCTCTATCAAATCACCGATCGTCCCCTCTTTCATATCACCGACTGTCCCCTCCTTCAAATCATCGACGGTCCCTTCCTTCAAATCACCGACCGTCCCCTCTTTCAAATCACCGACCGCCCCCTCCTTCAAATCACCGACCGCCCCCTCCTTCAAATCATCGACCGTCTCCTTCTTCAAATCACCGACCGTCCCCTCCTTCAAATCACCGACCGTCCCCTCCTTCAAATCACCGACCGTCCCCTCCTTCAAATCACTGACCATCAATTCCTTCAAATCACCGACCATCCCCTCCTTCAAATCACCGACCGTCCCCTCCTTCAAATCACCGACTGTCCCCTCCTCCAATTCATGAGCGTCACATTGCCGAGTCTGCCGCTGGCCCTCACATCTGTCTGTGCCAGGAAACACCACTCCATCCCAGCAAGGTGTGGGCAGCTGAGGAACCAGCACATTTCTTGGGAGACTTGTACAATGATGGTCACCGTCAGCAGCCGAGGCCAACAACAGAGGCCAGAACTCAATGGCGACCCCTTCCTCTCGCTCCAGTCCCACCCCATCCTGTAGATCAATGCCCACCCCCTCGAGCTGATCACTGACTGCCCCCTCGTGTTGATCACTCAACGCCCCCTCCCATAAGTCACAGCCTGCTCCCTCCATGAGGTCACTGATAACCCCCTCCGGTAGATCAGTTCGCACCGCTTCCTGCAGATCTCTACCCGCCCCCTTCTTTTTACCAGTGCCCACCCCCTGCAGTAGGTCACAGTCTGTCCCCTCCATGATGTCATTACCTGGCCCCTCCACTGGATCACTGACATCCCCCAGCAGCAGATCAGTGCCCGTCACCTCCGGCTGGTCAGTGCCCATTCCCTCCCTCAGATCATTGACAGCTCCCTCCCGTTTATCAGCGCCTGTGTCCTCAGAGCCTGGTCCCTCCTGCAGATTGCCAGCCTCCTTCAAACCACCCACCATCCCCTCCTTCAAATCACCGAACGTCCCTTCCTTCAAATCACCGACCGTCCCTTCATTCGAATCACCAACAATCCCCTCCTTCAAACCAGCGACCGCCCCCTCCTTCAAATCACCGAACATCCCCTCCTTCAGATCGCCGACCATCCCCTCCTTCAAATCGCCGAACATCCCCTCCTTCAAATCACCGAACATCCCATCCTTCAGATCGCCGACCATCCCCTCCTTCAAATCGCCGACCGCCCCCTCCTTCAAATCATCGACGGTCCCTTCCTTCAAATCACTGACCGTCCCTTCCTTCAAACTTTCGACCGTCCCCTCCTTCAAATCACCGACTGCCCCCTCCTTCAAATCACCGACCGTCCCCTCCTTCAAACCACCGACCATCCCATCCTTCAAATCACTGACCGTCAATTCCTTCAAATCACCGATCGTCCCCTCCTTCAAATCACCGACCGTCCCCTCTTTCAAATCACCGACTGTCCCCTCCTCCAATTCATGAGCGTCACATTGCCCAGTCTGCCGCTGGCCCTCACATCTGTCTGTGCCAGGAAACACCACTCCATCCCAGCAAGGTGTGGGCAGCTGAGGAACCAGCACATTTCTTGGGAGACTTGTACAATGATGGTCACCGTCAGCAACCGAGGCCAACAACAGAGGCCAGAACTCATTGGCGACCCCTTCGTCTCGCTCCAGTCCCACCCCATCCTGTAGATCAATGCCCACCCCCTCGAGCTGATCACTGACTGCCCCCTCGAGTTGATCACTTAACGCCCCCTCCCGTAAGTCACAGCCTGCTCCCTCCATGAGGTCACTGATAACCCCCTCCACCGTCCCCTCTTTCAAATCACCGACCGTCTCCTCTTTCAAATCACCGACTGTCCCCACCTTCAAATCACCGACAGTCCCCTCATTCAAATCACCAACTGTCCCCTCCTTTAAATCACCGACGGTCCCTCCCTTCAAATAACCGACCATCTCCTCCTTCAAATCACCGACGGTCTGTTCCTTCAAATCACCGACCGTTCCCTCCTTCAAATCACCGACCGTCCCCTCCTTCAAATCACCGACCGTCCCCTCCTTCGGATCACCGACTGTCCCCTCCTTCAAATCACCGACTGTCCCCTCCTCCAATGCATGAGCGTCACGTTGCCCAGTCTGCCGCTGGCCCTCACATCTGTTCATGCCAGGAAACACCACTCCATCCCAGCAAGGTGTGGGCAGCTGAGGAACCAGCACATTTCTTGGGAGACTTGTACAATGATGGTCACCGTCAGCAACCGAGGCCAACAACAGAGGCCAGAACTCATTGGCGACCCCTTCCTCTCGCTCCAGTCCCACCCCATCCTGTAGATCAATGCCCACCCCCTCGAGCTGATCACTGACTGCCCCCTCGAGCTGATCACTCAACGCCCCCTCCCATAAGTCACAGCCTGCTCCCTCCATGAGGTCACTGATAACCCCCTCCGGTAGATCAGTTCCCACCGCTTCCTGCAGATCTCTAACTGCCCCCTCTTTCAGATCTCTAACCGCCCCCTTCTTTTTACCAGTGCCCACCCCCTGCTGTAGGTCACAGTCTGCCCCCTCCATGATGTCATTACCTGGCCCCTCCACTGGATCACTGACATCCCCCAGCAGCAGATCAGTGCCCGTTACCTCCGGCTGGTCAGTGCCCATTCCCTCCCTCAGATCATTGACAGCTCCCTCCCGTTTATCAGCGCCTGTGTCCTCAGAGCCTGGTCCCTCCTGCAGATCGCCAACCTCCTTCAAACCACCCACCATCCCCTCCTTCAAATCACTGACCACCCCTTCATTCAAATCACCAACAATCCCCTCCTTCAAACCACCGACCGCCCCCTCCTTCAAATCACCGACCGTCCCCTCCTTCAAATCACTGACTGTCCCCTCCTTTAAATCATTGACGGTTCCTTCCTTCAAATAACAGACCACCTCCTCCTTCAAATCACCGACCGTCCTTTCCTTCAAATCACCGACCGTACCCTCCTTCAAATCACCGACCGTCCCCTCCTTCAAATCACCGACCGTCCTCTCCTTCAAATCACTGACGGTCCCCTCCTTTAAATCATCGACGGTTCCTTCCTTCAAATAACCGACCACCTCCTCCTTCAAATCACCGACCGTCCCCTCTTTCAAATCACCGACCGTCCCCTCCTTCAAATCTCCAACCGTCCCCTCATTCAAATCACCAACCGTCCCCTCCTTTAAATCACCGACCGTCCCTTCCTTCAAATAACCGACCACCTCCTCCTTCAAATCACTGACTGTCCCTTCCTTCAAATCACCGAACGTCCCTTCCTTCAAGTCACCGACCATCCATTCCTTCAAATCACCGACTGTCCCTTCCTTCAGATCACCGACTGTCCCTTCCTTCAGATCACCGATTGGCCCCTCCTCCAATTCATGAGCGTCACGTTGCCCAGTCTGCCGCTGGCCCTCACATCTGTTCATGCCAGGAAACACCACTCCATCCCAGCAAGGTGTGGGCAGCTGAGGAACCAGCACATTTCTTGGGAGACTTGTACAATGATGGTCACCGTCAGCAACCGAGGCCAACAACAGAGGCCAGAACTCATTGGCAACCCCTTCCTCTCGCTCCAGTCCCACCCCATCCTGTAGATCAATGCCCACCCCCTCGAGCTGATCACTGACTGCCCCCTCGAGTTGATCACTCAACGCCCCCTCCCGTAAGTCACAGCCTGCTCCCTCCATGAGGTCACTGATAACCCCCTCCAGTAGATCAGTTCCCGCTGCTTCCTGCAGATCTCTAACCGCCCCCTTCTTTTTACCAGTGCCCACCCCCTGCTGTAGGTCACAGTCTGCCCCCTCCATGACATCATTACCTGGCCCCTCCACTGGATCACTGACATCCCCCAGCAGCAGATCAGTGCCCGTTACATCCAGCTGGTCAGTGCCCATTCCCTCCCTCAGATCATTGACAGCTCCCTCCCGTTTACCAGTGCCTGTGTCCTCAGAGCCCGGCCCCTCCTGCAGATCGCCGACCTCCTTCAAACCACCCACCATCCCCTCCTTCAAATCACCAACAATCCCCTCCTTCAAATCGCCGACCGCCGCCTCCTTCAAATCAACAACCGTCCATTCCTTCAAATCACCAACCGTCCCCTGCTTCAAATCACCGACCATCCCCTGCTTCAAATCACCGACCATCCCCTCCTTCAAATCAACAACCGTCCCCTCCTTCAAATCACCGACCGTCCCCTGCTTCAAATCACCGACCATCCCCTCCTTCAAATCACCGACCATCCACTCCTTCAAATCAACAACCGTCCCCTCCTTCAAATCACCAACCGTCCCCTCCTTCTGATCACCGACCGTCCCCTGCTTCAGGTCAGTGACCATCCCCTGCTTGAGGTTAGTGATCGTCTCCTCCTTCTGATCTCTGTCCGCCCCCTCTTTCAGATCGGTGACCACCCCCTCCTTCTGATCTCTGACTGCCCCCTCCTGCAGATCACTGACTGTTCCCTCCTGCAGATCAGTGACTCTCCCCTCTTCCTGATCACTGATTGTCCCCTCTTTCAGATCACTGGCTATACCCTCTTTCAGATCACTGACCGTCCCTTCCTTCTGATCAGTGACCGTCCCCTCCCGCAGATCAGTGACTGTCTCCTCTTTCAGATCACTGGCTGTTCCCTCTTTCAGATCACTGACCGTCCCTTCCTTCTGATCAGTGACCGTCCCTTCCCGCAGATCAGTGACTGTCCCCTCTTTCAGATCACTGGCTGTTCCCTCTTTCAGATCACTGACCGTCTCCTCCTGCAGATCAGTGACTGTCCCCTCTTTCAGATCACTGGCTGTTCCCTCTTTCAGATCACTGACTGTCTCCTCCTGCAGATCAGTGCCTGTCCCCTCTTTCAGATCACTGGCTGTCCCCGCTTTCAGATCACCAACCCCCTCCTTCAGATCGGTGGCCACCCTCTCCTGTTGATCAGTGGCCGCCCTGTTCCTCTTCATTGAAAGTGAAGACTTTGGGTTGGTGTCACCAGAGATGTTCTGTCCTTCAACAGCCCTTGGTTGACCAGATCTTTCCCAGCACATCTGCCACTCTTCACTCACAGTGTCCCTGTTTGTCTTGGGAAGGTGAATGTTTTCATCTGAAGTGCGCTCCAGTGAGGCTGCTGGTTGTTGTACCAATCCTCCATTACCCTCTTCGACGTTGCTTGGCTTTTCCTGGTATACTGTCTGCGTCTTAGAACTGCCTTCCTCCCTCTGACCCAGAGCAGGACGGTCATCTGCACCATCAGTGAGAAGCACCAGCTCAGCTTTAATGATTCCATCGAACACCCCTCTGAAACCACATTCAGCACCCGCAGAGCCACCCGGGTCGGGCAGGTCATCCACTGGTTCCTGCTCCTTGAGACACGATTCCACTTCACTGTCCTCCACTGCAACGGTATCGTGCATCCCTGCGTTTACGTCCAGGTTACCCAACCGACGGAAGCTGAGACTCCTCTGAGGGGGGCCGTCACACCCACTGTGTGGGCTCACCTCCTTCTCGCACAGCTTGGGGTTCGTTCCTTCTAGTCCAGAATGCCGTTTCCATATCTGCTCCTGATTCCGCCGGAAACTGTGGGCGCCCTGCTTCCTAACCTCACAAACTGCAGACTGCAGACGGAGCTGATCTTCTCCTTCCTCCGCTTCCCTCTCTGAGCAAGCCGCACAACGATCATTCACTGCCGCTCCTGCTTTTATCTGTGAATTCTTCAAACCACTACAGCTTCGAGGACGATTTATACTTTCCACTCTTCCCCGGACTTGAGTCCCAGATTTCAGTTTACAACACAAGAAGACGTTTGAACCGGTGCCACTGTTTTCACTGTCCCATGCCTTCCTCGTGGCGATCTCCACTCTCTCTTTGCAGTTTCCTGTCCCCGGATCTTCCCGTAAATCTCCATCACATTTGCAGCTTTTCTTGTTCTGTACCTCATTCAGTGTACCAACATCTTCCCGCTCATTAGGCGTAGAGAGAGCCCGTGACGCTTTACTTTGGATCGATAGGAGATCATTGTCTTGTTTGTGCTCCCTTGGTGCTTGATCACTGCTGATGCTGAAGACCAATTCAGGAGCATTGCCGTCTGTTGCAGGCACCAGAGAGACGGTGCCATTTCCACAAATGACATCTATTGGCAATTAAAATAACTTAATCATGAACTTAAAAATTAAAAGCATATTAGCAATTAGATATTGACTTTTTACAAGACAGTTATGAATTGTTATTAATCATTTTATAGCACATAATTATCTGCGATTACTTTTAGATTCCCGTAACCAGCACGGCACTCCCACATCCCATCCACCCACACCTGGCACATCACAGAGCAACTGCTCAGCTTATGACTCACCCTAATTCGTAACGACAACTGGGAAAAGTGCACGGTGGGTACAGCCACTGCCTCACGGGGCCGATGACTCAGGGTTCCACTTTGACTCTGGATGCAAACGCACGCATACACAGGTGGAGACACACACATTCTCGCATACAAACACAAACAGATGCCAGCATACACTCAAACGCATGCAAACAGATGCACATGTATACACAGATATATATATATACAAAGACAGAGACAAAGATACACTCACACACACGATCAGTGTTATGAAGATATGAACACAGGAACCAGGAGCAGCAGCACATGACCTGTTGAGCCAGTTCCCCATTCTATAATATCAATGTGGATCCAATCTTCTGCCTCACTGCCATCTTCCTGATTGACCAACATAGCACTCAATTCTCAAGAATCTTTCTCAGTCTTGGACATATGTAATGACTCGACAACCATACCTCTCTGGAGCGAAGAATTCCAAGAGATTCACAATCTCTGAGAGAAGAAATTGCTCCTCAACCCCTTGTCTTGGGACACGGCCTCAAGTTCTGCACTCCCCCATTCTCACAGCTCCCACCCTCAGAGTTTTATCCATTTCAGCAAGATGTCCTTGCATTTTTCTCAATCCTCTTTCCTTACCAAACAATTCCATCATCCAGGAACAAAAAACACAACAGCTGGTGGAACTCAGCAGGTTGTGGAGTTTCATGTCAAGATCTTGAATCAACATCCAAACTCTTTAGTGTCTCCATGTTACGATCTCGTAACGCACCAGCAGCAAGAGATGACAAAGTGAGTCGGGTTTTAATACTAAAACCATCGTATTTATTTATATCTACTCAAAAATATAGAAAATTAAATAAACTACTTTCTTAAACAGGAGTTAACAGTGTCATGCGTCTATAGCTCCCTTACAGTCAAACTTAGAACCTGTTCTTAACAAATCTTACTCAAGCACAGTCTTAAAGTGGCAGTTCAGAGAGTCCCAGTAATTCACAAAATCGGTCAGAGGAGAGACTTGTGGGTTCACAGTGCAGCAACAAGGTGATCACGATGAATTCTAAAGATTCCACGGCTAGCGAAGAAACGGTTACTGAAGATCCCAGCTGAGTAATACTGTTACGAAGTCCACGAAGAGCGATTTCACAAAGTGACTGTCTCAAGTCCCACACCCATGGATCATACGAAGGACAGACACATCTCCACAATGCACAGTGTGCCACTGATTAACCCAATCCTTTGGGTCTGGATAAGCATTAGACTTTACCCTTCTCGATCGTGAGCTGTTCCGTGATAGCTCAATGTCTGCGATCTTCACTCTCTCTCTCCCTCTTTCCTTCAACTCCTTCTCAGTCCTATGCCCACATTTCTTTTATACCATCGGCATAAGTCATAAGGTAACGCCCACAGTAAATGAAACTATGGACTCCCAGGAAAAAGAAACTGTGGACACGTAACACCCCATCATTCCAGGAATTCATTATTAAATCATCATTGCATTGTCTCTCTAAGAAGTATGCCTTTTCTTGAATAAAAGGGCCGAAACTGTACCATAAACAGACATCCCACCTCTCCCGGAAGTTCCGGGAGTCTCCCGCAAATTAATGGTGGCTCCCTGATGCCCGCAAATTATATACAATGTCCCGGAAATTGATTTTTTTGAGAGCGAGCGTGAGAGAGCGCGCGAGAGAGAATGAGAGAGCGAGAAAGCAAGCGTGAGAGAGAAAGTGAGAGCAAGAGCGAGAAAGCAAACGCGAGGGAGGGTGACCATGAGCGACAGAGCGCGCACGCGCGATAGAGAGAGAGCAAGAGCAAGAGCGAGAGAGTTCCAAAAAAAGTCAGAATGGCAGGGTGTTCCAAAAAAAGAAAATATAAAACATATGTCACCCCAGACTACACTAAAGTGTACTCCTGCCTAATAGGGGTCAAACTAATGACAGTGTTGCTCACTGCACTGTTTGCAACAGTGACTTTTCTATTACCCATGGTGGGTTAAGACTGTAAAAGACATGTTGAGGTGAGTTTAACAGGAGTCATTCATTCATTGGCAGAGCTAACGTTATTTAAACTAGCTGGCTAGCTGCTAAGGAGCTACTCTATTGCAGACATCCCACCTCTCCCAGAAGTCTCCTGCAAAGTGATGGTGCTACCTCCCTGAAATGAGTTTCAATGAGTTAGTGGATATACGCACTAACAAACAAACAAACAAACAAACACACACACACACACACACACACCACAGAGATATTATATCACAAACAAGAAAATGCTGGAGCAACTCAGCAGGCCAGGCAGCGTCGATGGAAAAAAGTAAACAGTCGAGGTTTCAGGCCTAATGAAAGGTCTTGGCCTGAAACATCAATTGTTTAAGTACTACCTGACCTGCTAAGTTCCTCCAGCGTTTTGTGTGTGTCACCACAGAAGTATGTCTTTTCTTGCATAAAAAGACCAAAACTGCATCATAAATGTCCAGACATGCCCACACACAGACATAGAAACATAGAAAACATACAGCACAATACAGGCCCTTCGGCCCCCAAACACAACATGTCCCTACCTTAGAGCTACCTGGGCTTTACCCATAGTCCTCTCTTTTTCTAAGCTCCATAAACTGACACTCATGGACACAAGCACACCACCCCCCTCCCCTACACACACACACACACACACACACACACACACACACACACCCGCACACACACCTTCTGTGTAATAACAATGGTAAAGAAGTAGTTGAGTGGCACTGCCTAGTCACACAAGGGAGGATATCCCATCAGAAAGGACAAGAATTGTTTCAAGACCACTTCCAAACAAAGGCAGAAAACAGAAAGCATGAACTTGGCCATTTCAGCTCCAACAAGCCTATTCTTACCTTCTGTCCACGTCCTTTCAAGCGCCTGTGACACAAGAACAAGTGAAAGACATAATTTTACATTTATAGAAATCGTAGGAAAAATTACCCCTGTAAGAGAAAAACCCTAATCTCCACCTCAGAGAAAGATAAGAAACATATGCTTGTTCAAATTTTGCTGAACAATTATTACAGATTTTAACATCTAGTTAGATCATTCCAGGTATTAGAATCCTCAGCTTGCAGGTTTTGTGAAACTTTACACCACCGACACACTGGGATTCAGGCAAGTGCACCCCAGATTCCCGAGCATGTGTTTCTAAACCAGGTATGGAATTTCAATAAAGCACCACCCCACACTATTTATTATTCTCACCAATATCCAGACTGTAAACTGACAGAACAATAGCTGAGGTTGGTTACAACAATAAAGGAACCTTCTCCTAGACATGGGGCTTCAGCGATACTGTTCGAGAACTCTGCGTCCATCTTCACACTATGTGATGGTACCATCAGATTGGAGAAGTGGAACATGAACGTAGACAAAGAGGAAATGTTGAATAAGTTAATATTTCTGATAATAACAAATCAAAAGTCAGCAATGGGTATCTCTCAGTTTACTATAAGTCGTTGGGTTTTGGTTCTCTGAAACAATTTATCTGTTCAGAGATGCACTTGACTGCATCAATGTTACAGGAAACACATTGTCCAATAGGTGTGGGAGATCTCAGTCCAGTGAACCCAATCAACAAAACCCATCTTAGTGCTGCTGGCATGTAGAGCAGCAATCAAGACCCTCTCCATCTCTGTCTGACCTTGGCCATCTTTTCTATCGTGCCTCAGGTGTGGTTCGGAGTCCACATTTCTGCCTCTTCTCTACGGCACTAAGTTGCCTTTGGTCTCCCATGTTTCCTCTGCCCCTCAGGGGTCCAGTGAAGTGCAGCCTTGATGACGGAGTTGGCCTCTCTCCTCATCACGTGCCAGTCCACCTCCAACATTTCCTCATGATGATCGTGGCCTGGTCTTGGCGGTGTTCAGGGCTTCATTCATCGTGCCAGTAGCATCGGCTTGGTTTTCAATGGTCAAATCCCGGTTGGAGACTCAGCAATACCATCACACACAGATATAAAAGGCTTCTTCATTGCTGCTTCTGTAACAGATTTTTTGATCAATCAGGGTTGTTAGCCCTGAGCTAAACCCCTGAACCTGGAGGACCAGTGGACCAATCTTAGTCTGACCTCTCCCCTTTGACCTGTTTGGCATGGGTGACCCTACCAAGAGTACGAAGCTCTTGGTAGGGCTTTGTACCTACCTCCAGCCAACATAACCCTTCAGGTCATTGAGGCACACAAGCCTCCGACCCTACGACAGGTTTGTGGTCCTCTTGGAGGAGCTTGATGCCCTAACATTCACAACTTGAATAACAAACGGAATCATTTACCTGAACTTCATCCCCTGGGAGTGAGGCTGAGGGTTCCGGTGCGGTGCTCGGCTGAGCGGTCAGCTCCAAGCGTTCAATTTCCAGCTGACGTCTGTGAAAATGCTGAGAGTCAGAAGCACGATATGAAAACGTTCTTTCCCTTTCCTATCACCGGAGATCTCGTTTGAGCTTCCCCCAATTAATTTCCTTAAACTTGATGGAAGATTGAGAGAAACCCTGTTTACCCTGTACCTATTGAGCACTAACCCTGTCGCTACAGCACAGAAACAGGCCCTTCGGCCCATCTAGTCCATGCTGAACTGTTATTTTGCCTAGTCCCATCAACCTGCACCCCATACTCATCCTCATGCAATTACCCAAATTTCTCATCAATGTTGAAATCAAACCTGCATCCGCCAGAAGCTCGTTCCACACTTTCTCCACCCTCTCCGAGTTAAAAAGTTCCCCTTAAATATTTCACCCCTTTAACCTATGACCTATATAAGGTGTTGCTCTTCCACCCTGAGGGTGGCTTCAGCTTGGGGAATAATAATAACAATAATTTATTTATAAAGCACTTTTCATATAAAGTAGTTCAAAACGCTTTCCCATGGGATAAAGTGCAAACGTGAAAATAAAAGACAAAACGATAGAAGTTAAAAAGGTGTGAGTTAAAAGCAAAGTTAAATAAATAGGTTTTAGCCGGCATTTAAAAGTGTCGCATATTTAGTTTGAACATTATCTTGCCTCTTTTCTATCAATATGTTCTAGCCCACATTTTTCTTCACTGAATTCCTTCTGTTCTCATCTTTGCCCATTTTACTGGCTTTGTCTCCTCTTGAAACCTGTCACTCTCTCCTTCGCTGTGCAAGTAAACAGTCCTACTTAGCATTAAATGGAACATTAACTAAAAGGTGGGTTTCTCTACTTTCTCAGGGTAAACAAGGCAAGTTTATTTTTTTACAAAACTATAGAAGTTTATTTACATCACATATACACAAGGTACAGACATTCAATATTTACAAGACAGTAAGTATACTCAGATTAAAATATGGTTGCTACCGTCTATGAAACAGTCAGTACCCCAAGGGGGGCCCACCACTCCCGGAAGTTCCCCAGTGTACCCATTGTGACCACATGCTCCCTCTCCAAGGACAGCCGGACACGAATGTATCCTCGGAAAAGGGGCAGGCAGTCAGCCCCGGCAGTGCCCGCCACCATCCCCTGCCTAGACCCGTGAGTGGCGATCTTGGCCAGGCCCAGGAGCAAGCCCACCAGGAGATCCTCCTCACGCCCCGCCCCGTTCTGAACTGGGTGCCCGTACATGAGGAGCGCAGGATTAAAGTTCAGTCACAACCTCGGTAGCAGCCCCTTGAGAAACTCAAAGAGGGGCTGCGACCTCCCACATAGTACACTGACTCCTCCTGCGCCCAGAACGGACAGGCAGAAAAGTTTATTGACATTTAACTATATACACGTATACCGTCAAACGAGACAACCAGGGTGCAAAGCACAGTAGTACACATAACACACATATAACATGCAATAATTTAGGAGTAAGAATTAAATCTACAGATGAACTACACATAAATAAAGCGGATAAATTAAATATTGTGGGGTTCGGAACAGACTAACCAGTGACACTTCAAATGCGATGCAGCAAAGAGTTCAGAAGCCTGGGGGAAGAAATTATTTCCCATCCTGACCGATCTTGTCTTTATGTTTCATAGTCTCCTGCTGGATGGTAGAAAGCCAAAGAGGATGCTGGATGGAAGGGTGGGATCCTTGATAATACTAAGGGACCTGCATATGCAGTGCTCCTGATACAGGTCCCCAGTAAATGGTAGGGAGACCCCTATGATCCTCTCAGCCACTCTCACAGTCCTTTGTGCAATTTAGAGTGGGGGGAAAAAAACAAGCTGCTTTTTCTTTTGCTCCTCATCCAAGCAGTTTCCTGGGTCAGCATTTTAGGTCATTTGATGAGCAAAAGTTGATTTGTGATGGAATACATTGAGACCTGCCACAGTAGCTGAGGAGTATTTGCCTAAGGGAAAGGGTCAGGTATTAAGTGTAGCCTCTTCCTATGATCAGAACGTCATCCAGAGTCAAACGCATAGCTGGTAGCTGGTGGATACAGGACTGATGCAAAAATAGGCTGAAGGGCAGGTGATGTTGAGGGAGCAGGGAGACTGCAGAAGGACTGAGATGGATTGGGAGAATGGGCAAAGAAGTGGCAGGTGGAATATAGTCTAGAGAGGTGTATGGTCCTGCACTTTGGTTGAAGGAATAGAGGTGTAGATTATTTTCTAACAGGAAGAAAACTCCAGGCAGGTCCCGGCGGATTGGAAGACAGCAAGTGTCACGACACTTTTTTAAAAAGGATGACGGCAAAAGACGGACAACTATGGGCCAGTTAACTGAACATCTGTAGTCAGGAAAATGCTTGAAGCTGTCATTAAGGAAGAAATAGCGAAACATTTTGAAAGGACTGGTTCCGTTAGACAGACGCAGCATGGATTCAGAAAGGCAGGTCCTCTTTGACAAACTTACTGGAGTTCTTTGAGGACATGGGTGCAGTGGCTAGAGGGGAACAGGTGGATGTCATAAACTTGGATTTCCAGAAGGCATTCGATAAGGTGCCGCACAAGAGACTATATTTGCAATGTCAATTATTAATAATGTAATCCCAATCTCAGTTCATTAATACTGTTGTTATGTTTATAATCTTGAAAATTAATAAAAAGTTTGGAAAAGAGACCTATAAATAAGATACAGATTCATGGAGTCGGAGGAAGTGTATTGGCATCGATAGTGAATTGGTTAACGGATAGAAGGCAGAGAGTTGGTATAAATGGGTGTTTCTCCGGTTGGCAGTCAGTGGTGAGTGGGGTGCTGCAGGGGTCGGTGCTGGGCCCACAGCTGTTTACCATTTACATCGATGATTTGGAAGAAGGGACTGAGTGTAGCATACCAAAATTTGCTGACGACACTGAACTGAGTGGAAAAACAAATTGTACAGAGGATGTGGAGAGTCTACAGAGGGATATAGATAGGTTAAGTGAGTGGGCCAAGGTCTGGCAGATGGAGTACCACGTTGGTAAATGAGAGATCATCCACTTTGGAAAGAATAATAGAAGAGCAAGTTATTATTTAAATGGTGAAAGATTGCAGCATGCTGTCGTGCAGAGGGACTTGGGAGTGCTTGTTCATGAATCACAAAAAGTTGGCTTGCAGGTACAACAGGTTATTAAGAAGGCAAACGGAATGTTGGCCTTCATTGCTGGAGGGATTGAATTCAAGAGCAGGGAGGTCATGCTGCAACTATACAGGGTACTGGTGAGGCCACACCTGGGGTACTGTGTGCAGTTCTGGTCTCCATACTTGAGGAAGGATATACTGGCTTTGGAGGCAGTGCAGAGGAGGTTCACCAGGTTGATTCCAGAGATGAAGGGGTTAACCTATGAGGAGCGGTTGAGTCACCTGGGACTACACTCTTCGAAGTTCAGAAGAATGAGAGGGCATCTTAAGGAAACATACAAAGTTTTGAAAGGGATATATAAGATAGAAGTAGGAAAGTTGTTTCCATTCATAGGTGAGACTAGAACTAGAGGACATTGCCTCAAGATTCAGGGGAGAAGATTTAGGATGGAGATGAGGAGAAACTGTTTTTCCCAGGGAGTGGTGAATCTGTGGAATTCTCTGCCCAGGGAAGCAGTTGAGGCTTCCTCACTAAATATATTTAAGAAACAGTTAGAGAGGTTTTTACATAGTAGGGGAATTAAGGGTTATGGGGAAAAGGCAGGTCAATGGAGCTGAGTTTACGGACAGATCAACCATAACCTTATTGAATGGCAGGGCAGGCTCGATGGGCCAGATGGCCTACTCCTGCTCCTATTTCTTATGTTCTTATGTTCTTAAAAATCTGAGCTGCAAAGGGACTTGGGGGCCCTCGTGCAAGATTTCCTAAAGGGTAGCTTGCAGGTTGAGTTGGTAGTGAGGAATGAAAATGCGATGTTAGCAATCAATTCACAAGGACTCGAATATAAAGGCAAGGATGTAATGCTGAGGCTCCATAAGTCATTGGTCAGACCACACAGGGTACTGTGAGTAGTTCTGAGCCTTATCCAAGATGAAGTCCATTTAGAATGGAGATAAGGAAGAGTTTCTTTAGCCAGAGGGTAGTGAATCTGTGGAATTCATAGCCACAGGACAATGTGGGGGCCAAATCATTTAAACTGGAGGTTGATAGGCATCACAGGTTATGGGGAGAAGGCAAGAGAATGGGGTTGAGAGGGATAATAAATCAGCCATGACGGAAAGGTGGAGCAGACTCGACGGGCCGAATGGCCTAATTCTGCTTCTATGTTTTTATGGCCTTATGGAATGTCCGACAAAGCAATGTGTAATTTTATAACTCCAAGAATTCCTCAAATAAGTCATTGAGTCATACAGCATGCAAACAGGCCATTTAGCCCATCAGGTTAGTGCTGACCATCAAGCACCCATTTTACATTATCATATATTAACTCCACTGAATTCTCCCCACACTTCTATCACCTCTCCACTTCACCAGTCACTCACACACCAGGGGCACGGTGCAGTGGCCAATTGACTTGAATATCTTCAGGATGTGCAAAGAAACTAGAGCATCCAGGAGGGGTAGAGGAGAGCTCACACAGTTACCAGGAGAACATGCAAATTCTGCACAGAAGTCAGAATTGATCTGTGTCTCTGTAGGTGTGAGGCAGTGACTCTACGAGCTGCACCACTGTGTATCCCAACTCCCGATGAATATGCTCGTCTGTATTGGTTGTCTTAGACAATAGGATACGACGATGTTGTGTATTAGACAATAGACAATAGACAATAGGTGCAGGAGTAGGCCATTCAGCCCTTCGAGCCAGCACCACCATTCACTGTGATCATGGCTGATCATCCACAATCAGTACCCTTTTCCTGCCTTCTCCCCATATCTTTAAGAGCTCTATCTAACTCTTTTTTGAAAGAATCCAGAGAATTGGCCTCCACTGTCTTCTGAGGCAGAGCATTCCACAGAACCACAACCCTCTGTGTGAAAAAGTTCTTCCTCAACTCTGTCCTAAATTGTCTACCCCTTATTCTTAAACTGTGGCCTCTGGTTCTGGACTCCCCCAACATCGGGAACATGTTTCCTGCCTCTTGCGTGTCCAATCCCTTAATAATCTTATATGTTTCAATCAGATCCCCTCTCATCCTTCTAAATTCCTAATATACAACCCCAGTTGCTCCAATCTTTCAACATATGACAGTCTCGCCATCCTGGGAATTAACCTCATGAACCTACGCTCTCCCTCAATAGCAAGAATGTCCTTCCTCAAATTTGGAGACCAAAACTGTACACAATATTCCAGGTGTGGTCTCACCAGGGCCCTGTACAGCTGCAGAAGGACCTCTTTGCTCCTATACTCAATTACCCTTGTTATGAAGGCCAGCATGCCATTAGCTTTCTTCACTGCCTGCTGTACCTGCATGCTTACTTTCAGTGACTGACGAACAAGGACACCTAGATCTCATTATACTTCCCCTTTTCCTAACTTGACACCATTCAGATAGTAATCTGCCTTCCTGTTCTTGCCACCAAAGTGGATAACCTCACATTTATCCACATTAAACTGCTAAGGACAAGTTTTAGAAAGCGCTCAGAGCTGGGCCATGTTAAGAGCGAGAAGAGGTTTTGGTGGAGAGGTTTTCAGATATTTCTGTCACAGAGACATTAGATGCAGACAAGCAACACTAGACAAGCTGAAACAATCTTGCCTGTTAATGCTCTGCTGCAGGGTCAGTGCCTCTGATAGCCTGCGGCTCACATCAAACCATTCAGGGATCTCTGATTCTGTTGGAGAACTCATTGATCCTTCCAGAAGCCATCTCTCCCGCAACGATCGCCTCTGAAATATAGATTAGATATTGAGAACCAATTCCTTCTGACAGCTGAACAAATCCCTTTTATTTGTGATACATACCTTCATCTGCCTCAGCAGGAGTCTCTCCACTTCCAGCTCCCTCTTCATGGCTTCAATCTTTTCCTGGACCTTTCTTTCTTGCTGAACAAAATAAGTCAGACTTTTTGAAGCAGACTTTTATTTGAAGGGTTTATCGCATTGTGCTTTTGGTCGTATGAAATGTTAAACCAAGCAGAAACACGAGAAAATCTTCAGGTGCTAGAAATCCAAGGCAACACACGCAAAATTCTGGGGGAACTCAACAGGCCAGGCAGCACATGTGGAAAAGAGTAAACTGTTGACGTTTCGGGCCGAGATCCTTCATCAGGACTGAATAGAAATGGAGAAGATGCCAGAATAAAAAGGTGGGTGGGGGGGTGGGGGAGGAAGAGGTACAAGGTGGCAGGTGATGGGTGAGACCGGGAAAAGCAGAGGGGGTGCAGTAAAGATCTGGGAAAGTGATTGGTGAAAGAGATAAAGGGCTGGAGAAGGAGGATCTGATAGAGGACAGAAGATCATGGCAGAAAGAGGAGGAGCACTAAAGGGAGCTGATGGGCAGGCAAGGAGACAAGATGAGAGAGAGAAAAGGGGATGGGGAATGATGAAGGAGAGGAGGTAATTACCAGAACTTTGAGAAATCGATGTTCATGTCATCAGGTTGGAGGCTACCCAGATGGAATACAAGGTGTTGCTCCTCCAACCTGAGTGTGGCCTTATCGTGGCAGTAGAGTAAGCCAAGGGACTGACATGTCAGAATGGGAATGGGAAGGGGAATGGGAAGGAGAATTGGAACGGGTGGCCACTGGGAATCCCGCTTTTTGGGGCAGACAGACCGAAGGTACTCGATGACTCAGAAGCACACCAGGGCAAAATTAAGTAGACATTTTGGAAGAAAGCCTTTGACCAGTTAATAATTAGCCAGTATCTCCTAAGAAGCTAGGCATTTAAATCAATAGGTCAGATTAAAGGAAAGTAAAAGCTGGAGAGGGCCAGTGATGGTGCAGACTGCAAGATGAAAATCACAACCGTTGCATTTCGATTTTGTTTCCTGCATCTTGAGTTACCATTCTATACAGAGAGACATTTCAGTCAGAAGAAAGCTAGATTGAAGATGCAATGGCTGTGGGCAACTAGAAACCATTATTCCTGTCACTAGATTGCCCTTTCCTTTAAAGCCATTGCTTTAACCAAAATGCACTTTCAAATCCCTTTCCAGCCTTCTTCTTACTGCCCGCTACACCACTGGCATTTAGGGCAGCGATGAAGGCCCTCCATCACTGGCCGTGTTCAGGGCTTCCTTCACCATGTTGGTAGCTTCCTCTCAGTTTTCACTACTGTCAGTCATGCAAGTTCTGGGTGGACACTCAGGAATACCGTCGCACTCAGATTTAAAAGGGTTCTTCATTGTTTGATCTTACCGGTCAGGGTTGTAAGTCCTGAGATGAACCCCCAAAACGTGGAGGACCGGTGGACTACCCTTGGTCTGGCCTCTACCCTTTGACCTGTTTGGCATGGGTGACCCACCCACGAGGCAAAGCATAAAGCCTTGACTTCAGCAATCATAGCTCTCCGGGTCACTGAGGCACGCAAGCCTCCAAACCCAAGGTTGTGGTCCTCTTGGAGGGCCCTTTTCCAGTATCAAGGAATAACGTTTGAACTTGTCCCATATTGCAACAAAGCTGGAGAAACAGGAAAGAGAAAGGAGGTGCAAGACATTCACCCGCAGTGCGTTTAATCAGAAACACCGGTGCAAATTGGTTTTAACGAAAACCAATTTCCCCCGGGATTAATTATGACAAACTGTGACGCCATTGTAAGTTTTGACCCCAAAGCGATCCCTGATAAAGGCAACTCTAGAGTTACCGGGGGTTGGGGGGGGGGTTATGTTCCTGCAAAACAGGTCTTATTACAATTTTCTGAAGCATGTTGAAGATGGTGGAAGTTATGGAGTATTACGTGTTGGATTTGAAGGCTTGTGGGGTGGTAGATAAGGACAAGGAAGACACTATCCCTGTTGTAGCAGCGTAAAAAATGAGGTGAGAGCAGATGTCCACAAAATGGAGGAGTCATGGGTGAGGGCAGCATTAACGGCAATGGGAGGAAATCCTGTTCTATAAAGAAGGAAGACATCTCCAATGTTAGAGAACGAAAAGCCTCATTCTGAGAAGAGATGTGGCAGAGACAGAGGAACTGAGAAAAGGGAAGACAGTTTTACAAGTGACAGGATGGGAAGAGCTATAGTCAAGATTGCAGTGAGAGTCAGTAAGTTTATAAAAGATATCAGTAAGTATCTGTCTCCAGAGATAGACCGAGTAAATTTGAGGGCAGGGCAAAAATTGGAAGCAAAGATGATGGAATTGATGATCTCAGTATGGGTGCAAGAAGCAACACCAATGTAGTGTAGAAAGAGTTGGAACATGGACTGTTCCACAGAGCTGACAAAAGGCAGGCGTAGCTGGGACCCACTACACATTGAAGTTGAAGAAAATGAGAGGATCCGAAAGAGAAATTGGTGAGGGTGAGGACTATTTCTGCCAGATGGAAGCGGGTGGTGTTGGAGGGGAACTGGTTAGATCTGTTGCACAGAAAGAAGTGGAGAGCTTTAAGGCCTTTCCAATGGGGGATATAAGTACATAGAGAATGGATGATCAAAGCTAGGAAACTCACTGAAGTGATTGAGAGTGTGTCAAGTGTCACCACGGATCTAGCTGGAAAGGGACTGAACCAAGGGTGAGGGGGAAAAGTGAACAAGGTATACAGACAGGTGTTCACTGGGGCGTGAGCAGGCAGAGGTACTATCACCTCCCAGCACCCTCCTCCACCCACACTCTGGCTGCTCCCTCTTTGCCCCTCATTTGGTTTCACCCATCACCTACCACCTTGTACTCATTATCCTCCCCCACAATCTGGCTTCTTCCCTCTTCCTATCCAGTCCCGATGAAGGGTCCCAGCCCAAAATGTTGACTGTTTATTCCTCGTCATAGATGCTACCTGACCTGCTGAGTTCCTCCAACATTTTGAGTGTGCTGCCCAAATTTTTTGCTACGGTAGTGATTTATAATTTCTAAAAGTACAAACTTCCATTACCCAATGGCTTGTAACACAGATGTCATGTGGGCATCAATGGACATGCTGGCTCCAGTGTAAACCGTGACCCCAGTGTAAACTCTGAACCCAGTGTAAGCTCCGAGCCCAGTGTAAACCCCGACCCCAGAGTAAACCCCGACCCCAATGTAAGCTCCGAACCCAGTGTAAACCTTGACCCCAGTATAAATTCTGACTCCAGTGTAAACCCCACCCCCAGTGTAAACCCTGAACCCAGAGTAAATTCTGCATCCAGCACAAACCTTGCACTCTGTGTAAATCCAGACTTCAGTATAAAGCTTGACACCAGTGTAAATACAATGACCCAGCCCCAGGGGAAGACAGTGAGTACAGGTTACACAGCAATCCCAGTAGAGAGCATGACCCCACACAGACAATGGACTCATTCAGAGGGCTCCTGTGGGTACCCAGTAAGCATCATTTACTCAGTAAAACCAGTCCTCTTCAATCATATTTTCGACTGTTACAGAAACATCTTTGCTATGCAATCATTTTCTAGTCTAACACTACTACATTCCTCTTCGCCACTCACCGTTATCGCCTGAATTTTTTGTTTCAGTAGCTCCGTGTCTGTCATTGTGACCCTAAAACAAATGTAGTAAGCAATGGTTAAAGATGCTTGGTTGTTTTTCAGATTGCAGTGAAGTTCTTCACCCACCGTTCTTGCCCGCTGTGCCAATGAGACTTGGCGGAGGTTGCCTCTTCATGAAAAGTAGCAAGCCACTTTGTAAAAATGAGTTATGATCATGCAAAGATGCCATATAGAGACTCAGGCTGGTTTCTCACAAGGCAGAGTGAGACAAGTATTCCAAAGCAGTCATTGTACAATATTTATGTGTCTGGCCCTATGAATTTTGGTCTGACTGGATGCATTTCTGCATGAAATTTCACAACATAAGCCAGTAATATTAACCCTGATTCTGATCAAATTAAAGTTGCAGATTTCTATGAGAAACCCAAACTTTGCTGTACAAAACACCAGGTGAGGGTGTCTCTTCAGCCAGTGGGGCAGATTGAGTATGTCCTGATTTGAGTAATGGGAAAGGCCTGCAATGGCCCTGAATGGCTGACTGGGCTGTGCCAGCAGAGGTGGGCACCTGTTAACAAGGGTCTCCAGAAATTAAGGCCCTCCACATCCTACGTGAGGAACACCTCAGAATCACATCAGCACTTCATCCCAGGTAAGAATGGACACTTTACCTCACACAGTAGGAAACATTGTCACATGGTGTGAACAGAATTATTTGCAGCTTAATGTGAAAAAGACTAAGGAGCTGGTAGTAGACCTGAGGAGAGCTAAGGTACTGGTGACCCCTGTTTCCATCCAGGGGGTCAGTGTGGACATGGTGGAGGATTACAAATACCGGGGGATACGAATTGACAATAAACTGGACTGGTCAAAGAACACTGAGGCTGTCTACAAGAAGGGTCAGAGCCGTCTCTATTTCCTGAGGAGACTGAGGTCCTTTAACATCTGCCGGACGATGCTGAGGATGTTCTACGAGTCTGTGGTGGCCAGTGCGATCATGTTTGCTGTTGTGTGCTGGGGCAGCAGGCTGAGGGTAGCAGACACCAACAGAATCAACAAACTCATTCATAAGGCCAGTGATGTTGTGGGGATGGAACTGGGCTCTCTGACGGTGGTGTCTGAAAAGAGGATGCTGTCCAAGTTGCATGCCATCTTGGACAATGTTTCCCATCCACTACATAATGTACTGGTTGGGCACAGGAGTACATTCAGCCAGAGACTCATTCCACCGAGATGCAACACAGAGTGTCATAGGAAGTCATTCCTGCCTGTGGCCATCAAACTTTACAACTCCTCCCTTGGAGGGTCAGACACCCTGAGCCAATAGGCTGGTCCTGGACTTATTTCCTGGCATAATTCACATATTACTATTTAATTATTTATGGTTTTATTACTACATAATTATTTATGGTGCAACTGTAACGAAAACCAATTTCCCCCGGGATCAGTAAAGTATGACTACGACTATGACTGCAGGAGCAAACATTAACAAAGCTACAGATGCGGCAAATCTGAAATAAAAACAGTAAATACTGGAAACAACCGGCAGGTCAGACAGCATCTGCAGAAAGAAATACAGAGTTAATGTCTCAGGTTGGAGATCTTTCTTTAGAACTAGGAAAAAGAGATTAACAATAGTTTTAAGTTATAGAGAGAACAATGGAAGGGTTGTGTAAGGGGAAATATCTCTGATAGATTTCAAAGTTCTAAGTACACTTATTAAAGTACATCTATGTCACCATATACAAGCCTGAGATTCATTTCCTTGTGGGCATATTCAGCAAATCTACAGAATAACAATCATAACAGAATCAATGAAAGATCATACCAACTAGAAATTTCAAGCAAAGTGCAGAAGGCAAGAAACTGTGCAAATATAAAAAGAAGAAACAATAACAATAAATATCGACAACATGAGATGA
Organism: Mobula hypostoma; assembly: GCF_963921235.1. Taxonomy (NCBI): domain Eukaryota; kingdom Metazoa; phylum Chordata; class Chondrichthyes; order Myliobatiformes; family Myliobatidae; genus Mobula; species Mobula hypostoma. The sequence continues at coordinate 10,591,913 of NC_086125.1, read as the reverse complement.
AGAGTCCTTGAAAGTGAGTCCGCTGATTATGGGAACATTTCAATGATGGGGCAAGTGAAGTTGAGTGAAATTATTCCCTTTGGTTCAAGAACCTAATGGTTGAAGGGTAATAACTTTTCCTGAACCTGGTGGTACGAGTCCCAAGGCTCAAGTATATTGATTGGCTGCATCACAACCTGGTATGGAAACACCAATATCCTTAAATGAAAAATCCTCTAAGAAGTAGTGGATACAGCCTAGTCCATCACAGGTAAAGCCCTCCCCACCATTGAACACATCTACATGGAGCATCCATCAACAGGGACCCCATCACCCAGGACTTGCTCTCCTCTTGCTGCCACCATCAGAAGGAAGGTACAGGAGCCTCAGGACTCACACCGCCAGGTTCAGGAGCAGTCATTACCCCTCAACCATCAGGCTCTTGGAATTGTGGGGATAACTTCACTCACTTGCCACAACCTATGGACTCACCTTCAAGGACTCTCCGTCTCATGTTCTATATATGTCTTGCTTATTTATTTATCACTGTACTTTTCTCTCATTTTGTATTTTCACATTTTCGTGGTTTGTTGCCCTTCTCATATCGGTTGTTTGTCCCAACTATATGGTGCGGTCTTTCTTAATTCTGCTGTGTTTCTTGGATTTACTGTGTATGCCCTGAAGAAAACGAATCTCATGGGTGTATATGGAGACAGATATGTACTTTGATAACAAATTTACCTTGAACTTAGACAATTTAATTGGGATAGTTAGCGACAGGAATAGAGCACAAAAGCTGAAGTGAGACCAGTTAGTGAGAATGTAAACAGTAGGGCAGGAAAACTTGTGGAAAGCAGGGATGTAGGACATAACCTGGGGGTCAGGTTGAGAGCAAAACTGAGGCAATATTACAGATGAATGACTTACAGCAGACACAGTCAGTTCTGACACAGAAAAGGCTGCCCTCTGCTTCTCCTGTTCAATTCCTGGAGTTAGTCCTGACGAAGGGTCTCGGCCTGAAACGTCGACTGCACGTCTTCCTAGAGATGCTGCCTGGCCTGCTGCATTCACCAGCAATTTTTATGTGTGTTGCTAGTATAAAAACACAATTAAGATAAATTATCAGATGAATGAACCTCCAATCTTATCCTTCCCACTGGTTTTCCATCGTCACTTACACAAATGCTCGCTGCCTGGAACATTTAAAACATGATGCGCCTGCCACTCTTCTCCACCCTGGGGAGGCCCCACAGCCACACTGTCCCATCTCGGTCTTCACTCACAGGCTGGGCTAAATCAAGGTTCGGAGACAATCCGATAAGTATTCTAGTCTTACCTCCAGACAGTGAGCAGAAGCCTGACGTCAGGAGGAGCAAGGTGAGAGGGTATAACCGCAGAGCAGGGCGAGCGAGGCAAATCACTCTTCACCCATTTCCCAGGGCGGGCGAGTCCTTCCCCGTGGTTCTCCTCTCATCTCCAGTTTAAAGTGCCGACGGCCTCTCACAGGGACTTTCTGCAGCTCGACACATACCAGGAGCATGGACTGATGCCCAGACCAACTGGTCCTACTTGAGAAAGAGTCTGACGGAATGCTGGCCTGATGACTGAAACACAATCATTTTCAGGTAAATAATTCACCACCATTTCTGGGCTCAGTTTACAGGCAGTAGAACAGAGAGACAAAGTAAACAAGCTGTGCTCACTCAGTCTCGCTCCTTTCTCCTTCACCTCCCTCTCCCCTCCTAATCCCTCCTCTCTCCTGTTGTTATCTCATTCTCTTCCTCACTCTTTATTTCCCTTTACTCCTCTATTTCCATTTTCCTTCTCTTCCCTCTCCATTTCTTCCATCTCTCTTTCAAACCTCTTCTTCCTTTTCCTCCCTGTCCCTCTCCTTCCTTATCCCTTCTCCCCCTTTCACTCATGTTATTTATCCTTCACTCCCCTTTTTTATTCCTTTTCTCTCCATTCTTCAGAATCAGGTTTAATATCATCTGCATATATCGTGAAATTTGTTAACTTTATGGCAGCAGTACAATGTAATGCAAAGCAATAGGAAAAATGTGAGTATATATTATACAGTTAATTAAATAAGTCGTGTAAAAATTTAAAAAATTCAAAAAGTAGTGAGGTAGCGCTCATAAGTTCAATGCCCATTCAGAAATCATATGGCTAAGTGGAAGAGTGTGCCTTCAGGCTCCTGTATTACCCCCTGAGAACAAGGTATGACCTGGGTGATGGAGGTCCTTAATGATGGATGCCACCTTCTTGAGGCATCAGTCCTTGAAGATGTCCTGGAGGCTAGTGCCCATGAGGGAGCTGACTAAGTTTACAACCTTCTGCAGCTTGGATAATCAACATCAGCGGTGTGTAAAAAGAGTTAGCTTTCATTATCAGCACGGCGATCAAGATTTTAAAGGCAGAGCTTTACAGCAGTTTCTCTGATTTGAGGAGCAACCAATCAGCAGGAGCGATTCATTACAAAGGGCCAATAAAAATAATGCAGGGGCAAAAGGAGCGGCATTCTTTGGAGTGTACCAGTGTTTAGAGTGGCTTTGGCTCATCATGCTTGGGTGAGGTTAAGTACTTCATAAGTTTCTGTCTTTCTGTTCTTATTTGTTCATTCCTCATCTGTTAGGGCATGGTAGATTTATGAGAATGGCATCAGGGGCAGTATTTCGTACTGTTGTGGGATGTGGGAAGTCTGGGAGACCTCCAGTCTCCTAGATAAAATTATCTGCAACAGTTGTACCTAGCTGCAGCTCCTGAGAGAATGTATTAAGGAACTGGAGCTGCAGCTCGATGACCTGCGACTCATATGGGAGGAGGTGGGGTTCAGATTTCTGGATCATTGGGATCTCTTCTACGGGAGGTACAACCTGTACAAAAGGAATGGTTTACACCTGACAACATACATCAAAGTTGCTGGTGAACGTAGCAGGCCAAGCAGCATCTATAGGAAGAGGCGCAGTCGACGTTTCAGGCCGAGACCCTTCGTCAGGACTAACTGAAGGAAGAGTGAGGTTTACACCTGAACCTGAGGGGCTCCAATACCCTTGCAGGCAGGTTGGCTAGATTTGTCCAAGAGAGTTTAAACTAATTTGGCAAGGGGTTGGGAACCGGCGTGATAGTGCTGAGGATAAGGTAGTTGGTTTACAAACAGGCAATGTGTAGTGAGGAGAGGTTGGTGATAGGGCAAAATTGCAGTCAACAGGATGAGTTGCAGTGTAAAAAGTGGACAAAATTAGAATGACTGAAGTTGTTATATTTGAATGCGCACAGTATACAGAGTAAAGTTGATTAATTTGTAGCATAGTTACAAATTGCCACGTTGTAGGCATCACTGAATCGTGACTGAAAGAAGATGATAGCTGGGAGCTTAATGTCCAAGGGTACACATTGGATCGAAAAGACAGGCAGGAAGGCAGAGAAGGTGGTGTGGCTCTGTTGGGGAAAAAAAATCAAATCCAATCATTAGAAAGGTGACGGAGGCTTTGAAGGTGTTGAATCATTGTGGACAGAGCTAAGGAACAGCAAGGAGAAAAAGACCCTGATGGGAGTTGTATACAGACCCCAAAACAGCAGTAAGGATTTGGTCTACAAATTACAATGGAAGATCAAAAATGCATGCCAAGAGGGCATTGTTACAATAGTCAGGAGGAAATCAATATGCAGGTAGATTGGGAAAACCAGGATGATGCTGGATTCCAAGATTGAAAGGCTTGTCATGTGAAGAGTGTTTGATGGTTCTGGGCCTGTATTCACTCGAATTCAGAAAAACGAGGGGTGACCTGACTTAAACCTATCGAATGCTGAAAGGCCTTGATAGAGTGGGTGTGGAGAGGATGTTTTCTGTGGTGGGAGAAGCTAAGCTCAGAATAGAAGGGTGTTCTTTTAGAACAGAGATGAGGAGGAATTTCTTTAGCCAGAGAGTGGTGAATCTGTGCAATTCATTGCCACAAGCAAATGTGGAGGCCAAGTTTTTATGTCTATTTAAGGCAGAGTTGGTAGATTCTTAATCGGTCAGGGAATGAAGGAATACAGAGGGGAAGGCAGGAGATTGGGGCTGAGAGATCAAACAAGATGAAAGAGCAGAGCAGACTTGATGTGCCAAATGGCCTAATTCTGCTCCTATATCTTATGGTTGTATCATCTTATTCTGATCCTGTGCAGTAGCCCCCTCCCCCCAGCACCCCATACCAGACAGAGATGCAGCCAGTTAGAATTCTGTCCATGGTACATCTACAGAAATTTATGAATGTCTTTGGTGACATACCAAATCTCCTCAAACTCAATGAAATATAGGCACTGTTTCACCTTCTCCTGTACACACATTCTGTATCACTCTTCTCTTTTCCATCATGCTCTCTCTTCTCAGCCTCTCCCTATTTCACTCCCCTCTGTCCTACTCTCCAATTCTCTGACATTCACTCTCCTCATTCTCCCACCCTTCCCTACAGACTCCACTCTCCTTCCTTCTCACCTCAACTACCTCTTTCACACATTCCTGTTTGGATGAAGACTGCAACATGAAACTCTCAAGAAACTATCACGAGCAAGTTGTTGGTTAAAGTGTACTTGGTAATGCAGTTGGCCACACCTTCGATCATAGCGTCATAAAGCCTCACAGTACAGAAACGGCCCTTCAGTCCACTGAGTCGAGGGACTCAGTTATGGAGAGAGGTTGAGCAGGCTCTGACTTTTACCAGAAAGCACAGGAGAACGAGGGGTGATCTTATAGAGATCTATAAATTTATGAAAGGGATAGATGGGGTGAATGTGCACAGTCTGTTTCTCACCATTATTATGTGCCATGTTGTATGACATGGGCGATCATAGTCTATGACCATGATTGTTCTTGGCAAATTTCTCTACAGAAGTGGTTTGTCACTGGATCTTTCTGGGCAGTGTCTTTCCAAGAGGGGTGGCCCCAGCCAGGATCAATACTCATCAAAGATTGTCTACCTGGCGTAAGTGATCACATAACCAGAACTTGTGATATGCAATAGCTGCTCGTACAACCATCCACCACTTGCTTCACGTGACCCTGATCGGGGGGCTAAGCAGGTGCTACACCTTGCCCAGGGAGACCTGCAGGCTAGCGGAGGAGGGAAGGAGCATCTTACATCTCCTTTGGTAGAGATGTATCTCCACCCCGCAAGCCAAGATTGCCAAAGCAATAATTAGGAGGCACAAGTTCAAGGTGAGAGGAGAAAGATTTAAAAGGAATCTGAGGGACAACTTTTTCACCCAGTATATGGAACGAGCAGCCAGAGGAAGTGGCTGAGGCAGGTACATTAACAACATTAAACAGGTAATTGGGTAGGAAAAACTTAGAGCAGGGTTCCCAACCCGAAGTCCGCAGACCCCTTAGCAGGGGTTGAAGGCATTAAAAAAAGTTGGGAACCTCTGGTTTAGAGGGGTACAGGGCACATAGGCAGCACGTTAGTGTAGTGGTTAGCGCAATGCTTTAACAGCACCAGTGATGAGTGATCAGGGTTCGATTCCTGCCAGTGCCTGCAAGGTGTTTGGATGTTCTCCCTGTGACCGCGTGGGTTTCCTCTGAAACCCTCGCCGTTTCTTCCCACATCGCAAAGGCCTACAGATCAGTGGGTAAATTGGTCATTGGGCGGCGCGGGCTCATTGTGCCAGAAGGGCCTGTTATCGTGCTGTATTTCTGAATAAAACTTAAAACTAAATAAAATGAGTGTGGGCAAATGGTAGAAACTTAGCCGGAAACCTTGGCCAGCGTGGTGCAGTTAGGCAGGAGGGCCGGCGTCTGCGCTCTGTGACTCTGTTTGAGTCCACGTGGGGGGCCACAGCAGCATAGCGCTGGAAGTGATATATTTACAGCTTGAGGTGGCCCGGAACTCAGAATTCAATTCCGGCGCCGTTCTGTAAGGATTCTCTGTGCATCCTTCCCACGGGGAGCGTGGGTTTCCCCGGGTGCTCTGGTTTCCTCCCACAGTCCAAAGACGTGACAGGTAGGACAACTGCTCATTGTATATTGTCCCGTGATTGGGTTGTGGGGTGGCTCGGAAGGGGCTACTCCACGCTGTGTCACTAAGTAAATTAAAAAATAGTCAAACACCCACTCTATTCCCATTTCATTCTCCCCAGATTGTCCAACGCCCCCCAGATTCCTCCACTCACCCAGACACCAGGAGCAAATTAGTGGCCAATTAACCAACCAACCCACGTGCCTTAGGACTTGGGGGGTGTGAGGAGACCCATGGCTCTCACAGACTGCTCACAGGCAGCACCCGAGTTCTCAGGCACGGTGAGGCAGAGGCTCTATCTGCTGCATCACTCTGCCAGCACTCTGCTAATGACTGACGATAGACTGATAGACAGTCTTGTAACTGTCCTGGACCAGCTCGGCTGGATGTGTAGATAGTTCTGAAGTGAGCAACAGCAAGGATGTTGACACCAGGGACTGCAAAAACTGTGACAAACCGGTGGAGGAACTCAGCAGGTCAGGCAGCATCAGTGGAGGGAAATGGACAGTTGACGTTTTGGGTCAAGACCCTTCATCTAAACTCAGATGACACCCAGGAAATTGGGACACCCAGATGAAGGGTGTGACAGATGCTGCCTGACCCACTGAATTCCTCCAGCAAGGATGTTGTCAGGACCCATGGCATTCACTATATCCAGTGTCCACAAACATTATTTTTCAATTCTATAAATAGGCTTCATCAACCAGGTTTGTAATCATTCACTTCTGGGCTTTCAGCACCGCCAGACTCTCATTATAGTTCAATGACAGCGTCAGCTCCGTTCCCCTCTGTCACCAGCGCTGACTCAAACTGAAAGCTCACTCCTGAAATTGCAAGGACTCAGAAGCTAATGGTGGAAGGGAGTGGGGAAAGAGGTGGAGGGGAAGAAGGGAGGGGTGAGGGGGAAGAGGGAAGGGGGAGGGGGCAGAGTGCAGGGGGTTGGGGCAGAGGGGAGGGAGTTGAGGGGAGGGGGCTGTGGAGGGTGAGGGGAGGGGGATGGAGGAGAGAGGAGGGTGGAGGGAGAAGGGAAGGGGAGCAAAGAGGGGAGTGGAGAGAGGGTTGTGGAAGGGGTTGTGGAGGGTGGAGGGTGGTCGGGGAGAGGGGAGGGGGAGAGGTTGGAGAGTGTGTAGAGAGGGTAGGTGGAGAGAAGGAAGTGGGTAGGAGGGAGGAGGGAAGGGGAAAGAGGTGAAGGGGAAAGAAAATGGATGGAGGGAGGGGTGAGGGGATGGGGAGACAGGAGGGGGAGGCAGGAGGGGGAGAGGGGATGGGGAGAGATGGAACGGGAGGGTGGAGAGGATGGAGGGGGAAGGGTGGAGAGGGGAGTGGGGAAGGAGGGAGGGGGAAAAGGGAGAGTGGGAGGGGAAAGGAAGAGGGGGAGGGAGAGGAAGAGGGGGAGGGAGAGGAAGAGGGGGAGGGAGAGGAAGAGGGGGAGGGAGGGGGAGGAGTGGGAGGAGGAGGGAGAGGGATGGAGGGAGGAGGAGAAAGAGGGAGGGGAGGGAGAGGGAGGGGAGGGAGAGGGAGGGGAGGAAGGGGAGGGGGAGGGGAGGAAGGGGGAGGGGAGGGGAGGAAGGGGGAGGGGAGGGGAGGGAGGGGAGGGAGAGGGAGAGGGAGGGGGAGGGAGAGGGAGGGGAAGGGAGAGGGAAAGGGAGAGGGAAAGGGAGAGGGAGGGGGAGAGGGAGGGGGAGGGGGAGAGGGAGGGGGAGAGGGAGGGGGAGAGGGAGGGGGAGAGGGAGGGGGAAGGAGGGAGGAGGGAGGGGGAAGGAGGGAGGAGGGAGGGGGAAGGAGGGAGGGGGAAGGGGAGGGAGGGGGAAGGGGAGGGATGGAGGGAGGGAGAAAGAAGATGGAAAGAGAGGGAGGGAGGGGGAGAAGATGGAGGGAGGGAGAGGGAGAAGATGGAGGGAGGGAGAGGGAGAAGATGGAGGGAGGGAGGGAGGGGAGAAGATGGAGAGAGGGAGGGGGGGAGAAGATGGAGAGAGGGAGGGGGGGAGAAGATGGAGAGAGGGAGGGGGGAGAAGGAGGGAGGGAAGGGGAGAAGGAGGGAGGGAAGGGGAGAAGATGGAGGGAGGGAGGGAGGGAAGATGGAGGGAGGGGAGAAGATGGAGAGAGGGAGGGAGGGGGAGAAGATGGAGAGAGGGAGGGAGGGGGAGAAGATGGAGAGAGGGAGGGAGGGGGAGAAGATGGAGAGAGAGAGAGAGAGAGGGAGGGAGAGAGAGAGAGAGAGAGGGAGGGAGAGAGGGAGGGAGGGAGAGAGGGAGAGAGGGAGGGAGGGAGAGAGGGAGGGAGGGAGAGAGGGAGAGAGGGAGAGAGGGAGAGAGGGAGGGAGGGAGGGGGAGAGGGAGGGAGGGAGGGGGGAGAGGGAGGGAGGGAGGGAGGGGGGAGAGGGAGAGAGGGAGGGAGGGGAGAGAGGGAGGGAGGGGGGAGAGGGAGAGAGGGAGGGGGGAGAGGGAGAGAGGGAGGGGGGAGAGGGAGAGAGGGGGAGAGGGAGAGAGGGAGAGAGGGAGGGAGGGAGGGAGGGGGGAGAGAGGGAGGGAGGGGGGAGAGGGAGAGGGAGGGGGAGAGGGAGAGGGAGGGGGAGAGGGAGGGAGGGGGAGAGAGAGGGAGGGAGGGGGAGAGAGAGGGAGGGAGGGGGAGAGAGAGGGAGGGAGGGGGAGAGAGAGGGAGGGAGGGGGAGAGAGAGGGAGGGAGGGGGAGAGAGAGGGAGGGAGGGGGAGAGGGAGGGAGGGGGAGAAGATGGAGAGACAGTGGGAGAAAGATAATGGAGGGAGAGGGAAAGAAGATGGAGCGATGAGGGTTTCTCATTCAGCTTCTGTTGAACATGGCCGTGGCTGTTGTATCTCCGCTCTAGTACAGTACTGTACTCACGTGGTGGGCTGTGCCACGGTCGGGGATGGGGATGTTGTGGGAACCTCCTCGCCCCGCTCGCGTTTCATTGTCCCTGCCATTCCCGGTGAGATTTGATGGGGCGCTAGTTCGGGCGGTTGCCGCCACCGGGCTCGGGTTGTGTTTGCGCCCGCCGGTTGCACCTGGCGGCGGGGTGGGAGCGATCGTGCTGGCCGACGCTCCGTCTGGGTCCGGGTCGGGACGTGCTCGGACTGCCGATGCGCCGCTCCCCTCGCTCGGGGTCGGATATGTGACCGGGTTTGGGGGCTGGCTGGAAGAGGGGTATCCTGCGGGAGAATGTGCGTCTACTGAAGGTGAGCTGGTGCTTGGGCGCTCTCCCCATCCCCGGGTCCCTGTATCCCCGGCTCCGGTTCTGAAACAAAGAGCTGGGCTGGGCCATTGATGCACGGAGCTGTTGCCCCAAGCTCCACCATGCCGGGGTGACCTGACCCACCCGGGTAGGATGCAGCCTCTCCGAAGCGGCGAGGGCTCGGGCTGGGGCTGGGGGAGATTGCTCCTCTTCACCACGGGAACGGCAGGTTGGCGCGGGTGGGTTGCCTCGGCCCACCAGTTGGACCCACGGTTCACCCGCCAGCACCCTCCTCCTCCCCGGGAACGAGCTGCGAGGGCAAACCCCGAGATACGGAGGGAGCGGGTGCGGCTCCCGGAGACCTCCAGCTCGGGTATTACAGCCTGTTGCTGGCCTGCAGACTGAATCCGGTTCGGCCGCTGAGGGAGCGCCACGCTGTTTGCGGGGGGGAGGTGGCGACAGTGAGGGAGCGTCGTGCTGCCGGAGGCCCAGCAGTGAGGGAGCGCCGCGCTGCCAGGAGACGAGTAGTGAGGGAGCGCCGCGTTGCCGAAGGGGCAGTAGTGATGGAGTGTCGTACTGTCAACAGGGCAGCAGTGAGGGAGCGCCGCGCTGCCAGGAGACCAGTAGTGAGGGAGCACCGCGCTGCCAGGAGACCAGTAGTGAGGGAGCGCCGCGTTGCCGAAGGGGCAGTAGTGATGGAGTGTCGTACTGTCAACAGGGCAGCAGTGAGGGAGCGCCGAGCTGCCAGGAGACCAGTAGTGAGGGAGCACCGCGCTGCCAGGAGACCAGTAGTGAGGGAGCGCCGCATTGCCGAAGGGGCAGTAGTGATGAAGTGTCGTACTGTCAAAAGGGCAGCAGTGAGGGAACGCCGCTGAGGGGCGGGTACTGAAAATGTCTTTGAAGGGTAGTGTTCTTTACAGCTGGGGGTGGGGGGGTGGAACAATAATCCCTCTCCCGATAAGTGCCTGCTGTCGGGCCTCTGACTCGCCTGGGAATATATACTGTGCTCCCTTCTACGCACCCGAGCCCTGGCTCTCACGCTCCCTTTAAACTTCACAGGGCCTGTGTGACATCTCAAGCAAAGTCAATTAAAAGTCTATTGGGCCTTTAAGAAATAACATTCAATGGTGTGGAAGACCTGCACTAGATGCATAGCCCTGGTCACAGGTGCGTTACAGGATGGACAGCAGTGAGGGTGTATCCCACTGCTGCAGGGGCAAATGTGGGAGAGAGTCACACTGAGGGGTAATACCTTGTAGAGAGTCACACTGAGGGTCAGTACCTTGGAGAGGGTCACACTCAGGGTTAATACCTTGGAGAGAGTCACAGTGAGGGTTGATACCTTGGAGAGTGTCACACTGAGGGTTGATACCTTGGAGAGTCACATCGAGGGTTGACACCTTGGAGAGTGTCACACCGAGGGTTGATACCTTGGAGAGTGTCACACTGAGGGTTGATACCTTGTAGAGAGTCACAGTGAGGGTTAATACCTTGGAGAGTGTCACACTGAAGGTTGATACCTTGGAGAGTGTCACACCGAGGGTTGATACCTTGGAGAGTGTCACACCGAGAGTTGATACCTTGTAGAGAGTCACAGTGAGGGTTGATACCTTGGAGAGTGTCACACTGAGGGTTGATACCTTGGAGAGTGTCACACTACGGGTTGATACCTTGGAGAGTGTGACATTGAGGGTCAATACCTTGGGGAGTGTCACACCGAGGGTTAATACCTTGGAGAATGTCACACTGAGGGTTAATACCTTGGAGAGTCACATTGAGGGTTAATACCTTGGAGAGTCACACCGAGGGTTAATACCGTGGAGAGTGTCACACTGAAGGTTAGTACCTTGGAGAGTGTCACATCAAGGGTTAATACCTTGGAGAGTGTCACACTGAGGGTTAATACCTCAGAGAGTGTCACACCGGGGGTTAATAACCCGGAGAGTCACACTGAGGGTTAATCCCTTGGAGAGTCACACTGAGGATTAATACCTTGTAGAGTGTCACACTAAGGGTTAATGCCTTGGAGAGTGTCACACTGAGGGTTAATCCCTTGGAGAGTCACACCAAGGGTTAATACCTTGTAGAGTGTCACACTGAGGGTTGATACCTTGTAGAGTGTCACACTGAGGGTTAATCCCTTGGAGAGTCACACTGAGGGTTAATACCTTGGAGAGTGTCACACTGCGGGTTAATACCTTGGAGAGTGTCACACTGAGGGTTAATACCTTGGAGAGTGTCAGACCGGGGGTTAATACGTTGGACAGTGTTGCACTGAGGAATAGAGCTGTGAAGAGTATAATTCTGAGAGAGCACTATACTGACGGACAGTACCAGGGGAATATTGTACTAAAGGACAGTACTGGGAGAGGGTCAGAGCTGTGGACGGTTATCTGAGAGCATGGACTGAAGAAGAACTCACAGTATGAACGCTTCATGGACCCTTGTGTGGCTCCAATGAAGCTCTATCTCCCCCAGCATCAAAACCCCATTCAGACATCCAGCTGAAGTAGATCTGGCGCTGGTCGCACCCCAGTCGAACAAGGGAACAGAGCGTGAGGATCACCAGCTACATCACTGCTCAAAACTGTGCATGAGTATTAGGAGGAAAGAGAGAGGATGAGTGGCCAAGAAGAGTGAGAGGTGAGATGGAAACTGAGGAGTTGAAAGTATTCTTGAGCCAAGAAAGTCGAACAGAGACTTGGGGAAGTTAGCGTGGTCAAAAAGGCAATAAGGAGTGTAGGAGTGATTTTCAAGGCTAAAATGGAGTGATAACGGAGGGGAGAGGAGAGTTGAAGCAAGGGGGCAGTGGAGGCAAGCTGGTCTGAGGAGATATTTATTACCCTCATACAACTATCCAGTTAATCCCAAGCAAGGTTAAAATTCCAGGCCTTGATTCTTTGAACAAGTTTTGCATTTTTCTTCTTTGACTCTCGCTGTGTCCGCTGGAGCACTCATTTGAACTGAGATCAAATCTTATAGATTCGGCCACCTCTCAATCTTTCCTCCTGTGCCGAGAACATGCCCGATTAGATAATTCTTCTTTTATAATCTGATCTTTCTGGCTGCTCTTTTCCGGACATTGTACGTTAATTGCTGAACACAGCTGAAATCTCCTTCAGGTCCGGAGAAGCCTGTGGTGACAAAGATGGCTCGTGAGGAGAAAGACATCCATAGGAGCGATTCCATCATCCCATGCTTCCTAACAATCGAGGTGCGTTTGAGAAAAGAATGCCGTACTTCCCTCATGGTTGTGAAAGCCTGTCAGACTCAAATTCTCTTTCAGTTTCCTGACCACACCCCCAAACCAACCCACTCCCCCGTTCACTTCCTCCCAAGTTCCTTCCCTCAACATACAAGGTAGAAGCAAGCGTTGGCATTTCACCCTCTGCAGCCTGGTCCTGCTCCACCATTCAGTAAGAGTCATGGGAAATCTATACATGGTTCACTTAATCCTCTTATAAGACCATAAGATATACGAGCAGAATTAGGCCATTTGGCCCATTGAGTCTGCTCCGCCATTTCATCATGTCTGATCCATTTTCTCTCTTGCCTTCTCCCCGTATCCCTTCATTCCCTGACCAATCAAGAATCCATCAATCTCTGCCTAAAATATACCCAATGAGTTGGCCTCCACAACCGCCTGTGACAACGAATTCCACAGGTTCACCACTCTCTGGTTGAAGAGATTCTCATCTCCGTTCTAAAAGGACATCCCTCTAATTTTGAGGGTGTGTCCTCTGGTCAGACTCCCCCCAGCACCAGAAACATCCTCTCCACATCCACTGTATCGAGGACTGTCAACATTCGATAGGTTTCAAAGAGGTTCCCCGTCATTCTTCTGAATTCCAGTGAGTACAGTCCCAGAGCCATCAAACACTCCTCATATGACAAGCCCTTCAATCCCGGAATCATTTTTGTGAACCTCCTTTGAGCCCTCTCCAATGTCAACACATCCTTTCTGAGATGAGGGGCCCAAAACTCCTCACTAGAGCTTTATAAAGCCTTAGCTTTATCCTTTGATTCCTTTAGAACCCAAAGACCTGTGGATTATGCCTTGAGGAACACAAGAGTGAGGTTAGAGACTCCAGGGATTCACACTCCGTTAAGAACAGAATTTCACTCTTGAGTGCTCAAACACCCTGAGACAATGTTTCCGAAACGTAGATTCTAGCTGGGAAAAAAAAATCAGTATCTTCTTTTATAATTTTAAACATTTTAACGAAATCACCTCTCTTTCTTACAAGCTCTGATGTTACAAGCATACAGGGTATCTGTGGAGCCACATAAAGTGCACACTTTTGGTCCTGTTATGTAAAAGATATACTGGCAAGGGTGGCGTAAAATGGAAAATTGGGCTGTCCTATCCCCAGCAGCTAAAGAAATGAGATTTGTATTTGAAGAGCTTCGCTGTACATCTTATTGAAATATATAAATCACTGAGGGAATTTGACAGGGTAGATATAGAGATGTTTCTATTGCTGGGAGAATGTCTAACAAGGGGTACAGAGTTACAAAGTTAGGCCACGGTCATTCAAACCTCTGGATTCCAGGAACATCTTCTCACAGAGGGTGCTGAGTTACTGGAATTCTCTATCCCAAACGATTGCGGAGGCCAAATTATTGGTTATATTTAAAGAAGGCGGCACAATAACGTAGTGGTTAGCACAACGCTTTACACAGCTGATGACCTGGGTTCATTTCCCACTGCTACGTATAAGGAGTTTGTACGTTCTCCCCATGATCATGTAGGTTTCTTCTGGGTGCTCCGGTTTCCTCCCACAGTCCGAAGATGTACCAGCTGGCAGGTTAATTGATGGTTGTAAATTGTCCTGTGGTTAAGCTAGGATTTAATCGGGGGTTTGCTGGGCAGTGTGGCTCGAAGGACAGGAAGGTCCTGTTCCATGCTGTATCTCATAAATAAAGGTGGGGGGGGATTTTTTTTTTTTTTGAAATATGGGGAAGTGAGGGCTGCATGGAATTGGCAGAAAAAGAGATGAGGCCTAAGGACAAATCAGCCATGATCATATCAAATGAAGGTGCAGGTCTGAGGGGCCGAGTGGCCTACTCGTGGCTTAATTTCTGATGTAACACACACACAATGCTGGCAGAGCTCAGCGGGTTGGGCGGATTCTACAGAGAGGAATAAAGAATTGACATTTTGGGTCCAAAACATCAACTGTTTTTTTTTAACTCCTCCATAGATGCTGCCCGGCCTGCTGAGTTCCTCCAGCATTTCCTGTGTGTTGCTTTGGATCTCCAGCATCTGCAGAATCCCTTGTGTTCCTATTTCCAAATGTTTATCTTACAACACTTCTCATTCTGGGAATCAGTACCATTCTCTCTCTCCCAACAAACAACCACCCCCCAGCTCCTGAACCACCATATCATGCTTTCCCTCTCTCCCTCCACCTTCACAGCTGACCTGGGGTAGAGGTGCAGTTGGTAAGACTGTAGAGGTGGAAACACGAAACTGTAACAGTAAACACTGGGACTGGAGCTGATCTGTAGGTCAAAACTGTTATAGGTGTCATGTATAGCTTTGCTCAGTCTCAGAAGGTGTTCTGTTTTCCAGACTGAAATCTCAGTGTACAGATACTGCCGGTTATTTGAGGAGTTGTGAATCTTCTGATACTACGTGGCCGCAAGATTGTTGGGAGCTGCTGAGGAGTGTTCGACCTCACACACTGCCCTGGGGCTCAGACGACTAGCCAGTCATCACCGTCATTGTGTTGGTGTCACAGGCAGCCCTTCCCTCTTCACATCCTGATCCAGCCCTGAGGTCCAGGTTTGGACCAAGGCCGCGATGAGTTCTAGGGCAGAGAGCTCCTGACAGAATTTCAAACTGAGTGTCAGTCACCGAGTTGCCTGGCACTCACGCTGGGCATAATCATCTTGGAGATCAGGATGCTCTTAAAGCCTCCTCGTCCCCTTGAAGGCTCACCAGGTTTCACAGTAGGGTGACAGCACCAAGTAGCTCTGATCTCATCCCTTAGTCGGGGGTTCATTGTATGCTGCTTTCAGAATTTAACACTTGTGCAATTCTGTTTTATAGCTCTTTTTCTTAATTTATTCCTGATTAACTTATTCAACAGTTGGCATAGATGAGATTTACTTGAATTCTTCTAGGGATGAAGGAGCCATATGGAGAAACTGGGGAGATGCGGAAGGACAAGTTTCAAATCATGAAGAAGCTGGGGAGATACCAAAGGAGGGCTCCCAGATCATAAAGAGTAGATCGAGAGAGACTTCCCATTTGATAGGGAGGGTCAATAAACGGGGACATGAAATCAAAATAATTGACTAAAGCACCAGTACATGCAGGAGCAAAAACCTCTTCCACGGAGAAATGGTCCTAATTATTTACTAATATTTAATCTACATTGATGTAGACATTACATTTATTGTCACGTTCTAGTTGTTCCAGAACTGAATAAATAGGCCAAAATACACAGATGGGTTTGAAGTGACAAATGAGTTAACTATGTAAGACTGCAAATCTTTACTGGAATCTCTTTACCATGGTGGACCAGATGGGTTTCAGACAAGCCATATTTTTTCTTTTCCAAAATGTCATATTTATTTTTAAGTTTCTCATGGTCCATGGTGAGATTTCAACACACTCTCTTTGGATTAATGACCTAGAACTCTGTACTCTTAGTTAAATCAGTACTGGATTGTAAATATTTGAATCTCCAAACTCCCTTGGTGATTACAATTTACACTGCAGTCTTTCAAGATATGTATTCTCTGTCACAGTGCCCATTTATGGATTCCCCACTGCCCCATTTGAATATCTCTCTCTTTATTTCATTGTCTGTGTATAATTAATCTTTATACTGTTTTGTTTGTTTTTATATCACTCTGTTTTACTCTGTTTATTTCTCTCCTCTCACTGAAATTATCTTCCTATCTCCCTTCCTCCCACCCCCACCCACTTACTGAGCTTTTTCCGGCTCAAGTATTTTTTGCCTGTTTCTCCCCACTCCCTTTGATTTGTGCTCTCTTCTTTAATTTCTCTTTTCCTTCAATCCACTTCGCTTCACGTTTCTCCAATGCTGTGTTTCAAACTTTCAGTTTCATTCCATAATCCTCTGCGTAACTCTCTCTCCACTCTGCCCCCTTCTCCCATTTTCCTCTCTCCCTCTGCCTCACTCTCTTCCCTGCCCTCTCCCATCCCATTTTCACTCCATCTCTCACTCTTTCTTTCCCTTTCCCTCTGTTCCTCTACCCCCTTGCCCATTCCTTTGTCTCTCCCTCTTATACCCCCGTTCTCTTTCTCCCTCAATCTCTCCCTCCCATAATCTTTCTCTGCCACCCTCTCACTAACGTTGCATTGTGTTCCAGCTACTGATTATGGTTGGGATGGTCTTGCTCACGTACTACTTTGAGTACACGGACACATTCACCGTGCACTGGCAGGGTTTCTTCTGCTATGACAGTGCCTACATGAAGCCATACCCAGGGCCGGAGGAGATGAGCGTTCTTCCACCAGTCCTGCTCCAGTCGTTAGCGTCAGCCATTCCCATGGCAACAGTAAGAACCATTTGATGTTCATATACAGTGCTACACTCTGGGGGAAATACTCGTTTTACCAGGATCAGGTTTAATATCACCGGCATATATTGTGAAATTTGTTAACTTTGCAGCACCAGTACAATGCAATACATTATAAATATAGAGAAAAAAATAAATAAATGAATTACAGTAAATGTATATAAAATAGTTAAATTAAAAATAATGCAAAAGCAGAAATAATTTTAAAAACTGAGGTATTGTTCATGGGTTCAATGCCCGTTTAAAAATCGGATGGCAGAGGGGAGGAAGCTGTTCCTGAATCACTGGGTGTGTGCCTTCAGGCTTCTGTACCTCCTCCCTGATGGTAGCAATGAGAACAGGGCATGACCTGGGTGGTGGGGGTCCTTAATGATGGATGCCACCTTTCTGAGGCACTGCTCCTTGAAGATGTCTTGGATACTATGGAGTTTGGTACCCAAGATGGAGCTAATTTTACAACTCCCTGTAGCTTCTTTCGATCCTCTGCAGTATCTTCCCTCCCCCCCCCCCACACACAGAAAGCTCAGAATTCTAACATTCTAGTCACTGGCACCGGTGGCACAGGGTGGGGGGGGAGGGTGTGGTTGCATATCCACTGGCACTGATGGAGCGGGGGCTATTCCTGGGAGCAGAGTTGTGGTGTTGCAAGGCGTCCCAGTCCTGTCACTGACGACTTGATCTTGCCAACTGAAGTCTAAAGTATTCTCCACTGAACAAAGTTTTTTGCTGCTGATGCTCATGTAGTTGGTGGCCCTGAGTGTGATGTTTTATTGACTTTACCCGGAGCTGTTCAGACTAATGGGAATGTCATATTGCCAAGCAGTCCCAGAACACCCTTCCTCTCCACCCCACCCCCACCCCACTCGTCCCATCACCGGTTCAGCCCCCACCATTACCCACAACCAGTTGTATACGGAAAGGTTTTATACTCGTCTTGAAGTGTTTTTTTTTTCAACGAAGCAGCAAATTTCTCCGCCTTTCTCTTGCAGATAGTTCTGGGCGAGTTGGCCACGTTCACCTTTCGGTCAGAATTTATCCGCCGCGAGCGCACCATCGTGACAGCGGATTGCTGCACCCTGAACCCTCTGGTCCGCAGGGTCATCAGGTTCTTGGGTCTGTTTGGTTTCCGTTCCTCTCCGTTGGTTCACTGTAGTCCACTCGTTACAAGTAGTGGGTATAGCAAGGGAAGGGAAATTCGCTGAGACGCCTCCTCATATTGTAGCTTCCTTCATTCACTCTGGGTTCAGGGAGGTAGACACGATCTACTTCCACGGATGGGGGGAGTGGGTGGGTGAAGACGGAGACACCCATCTCGCAGTGGGTAGAGATACCATCGGAGTAAGCTGGGGGGGGGCGGTAGGGGTGCCCTCGGTGTGGGGTCAGGCCACAATGTGTGTGAGGTAGCGAGGGCAAAGAGAGAGTAGGGATGTATCAGCCTCAGCCCTCCATCTCAGTGGTGCCTCGACGAGGTGAGATCTCAGAACCCCAGGAGCGCAAATCAGATCAAAGCTGAGGAAAGGAACGGCCTCCCTCACACCCCAACCCCTCGGCGTGACACTTGCATTTTGGATGCTGATTTCTAATGCTCTTACCTTCTCTAAAGGATGAAGGTTTGAGGGGCTGTAGTATACACAGGCTGTATAGTTGGCCAGCTATGGGTAGAAAAGGCTTGAGGGGCTGAATGATCTCCTGTACTACTTCTACAACAGGATTAAGGCTGAACCACCTTCCTCCTGTTCTTACCCCAAGGCCGCCCTCTGCTCTAGAATTGGCCGGAGTAGCAAACACATCCAAACCCGTACGTCACAGCTGCTTATAACCCCTGGAATTTCCCCAACCACTGGGTGGCAACACACGTGCTCTTGTTGAGGGTAAGGGCAAGCGCAGTGAGTGGATCAGAACACAGTATCACTGAGGCTGGGAGGCAGCCATGAGCAAGGCAAAGAGACGAGGAGAGCAGCCCAGACATCCCAAGGGCGGTGCCCAGAGCAAAGCCCAAGCCCTCCCTCTGGATCCCGGCTACCCAAACCCAGCGTTAATTGTATACCTGGTACAGATTCCTCGGTCATGGGTTTGTAGACCAGTGTTGGTGGTGGGGTACTGATTTTTAATTAAATTTGCACATTCGTTAAATGCATTTCAAATGACATGGGCAATCAGGATCTATCCATGACCATTACTGTTCTTGGCAATTTCTTCTACAGAAGTTCTATGCCATTGCCGCCTTCTGGGCAGTCTCTTCACAAGACGGGTATCACCACCCCCCCCCACCCCACCCCACCCAGCCATTTTCAATACTCTTCAGAGATTGAAAGATTGGCTGCCTTGCGTTAATAGTCACGTAACCAGGACTTGTGATATGCACCATCCGCCAAATGCTCCCATGACTTCACGTGACCCTGATTGGGGTTGGGGGGGGGCTGTGGGGCTAAGAAGGTGCTACGCCTTGTCCAAGGGTGACCTGCAGGATAGTGGAGGGAAGGAGCACCTTACATCTCCTTTGGTGGAGTCGCACCTCCACCTTGACACCCAGAATAAAATTGCCGGTCTAATTGGAAACATCCGTTCAGATCTACAAAAAAAAATCTTTTGCCAGGAAGAACTTTGGGGAAGTTTTACGTTCCCAACCCAAAGGACTCAATAAAATGGAATCCGTGAATGTTACCCTGGAACATTATCGGTTCAGTCTGGGACGAGATCCTCAATCTGGGATTTGGGATGTGTGGTACTGTTTTATTATTGTCACATGTACCGAGTTACCACGAAAAGCTTTTCTGCGCACCATCCAGACAGGTCATGCCATACATGAGTGTGCTGAGGAGGTTAGAAAGGGGAATGAGCAACAAATGGAGCCACAGGTCAAGGGTGGGCAATGAATAGATGACACGAGTTCTTTACTGGTCCTCCTAACCTTCGCTTCTCTTCCAGGGGTTTACGCATTTGGCCTGTTTGCCACCGATATATTTGTGAACGCGGGGCAGGTGGTGATGGGAAGCCCCACGCCACATTTCCTCACCGTCTGTCAACCCAACTACACGGCTCTGGGCTGCAACCAGCCTTCCCAGTTCATCATCTCCCCAGATGCCTGCACCGGAAGCCCGAGACTGGTGTCCAGTGCCAGGCGAGCTTTCCCTTGCAAGGATGCAGCGCTGAGCATGTACGCTGCCGTCTATACAGTGGTGAGTCAGGCACGTGGCCCAAATGATCACGCACACAACAAAAATTATGATGCACTTTTCACAGGAATATAGCAATACCATCTCTGCCAGAAAGTTTTATTGGATCCATGAGCAGGCCCACATTAGGGCTGTCAGTGACAGCCACAGACCCCTACGTGTTCAGTCCTGAGAGGATTATTCTGACTTCAATCAGTGGCCATTTACCAGGCTCTGATTGCGGGCAGCAGGCCACGGGTACATCCGGGGAGCAGAACTTTCTGCCGGGGGAGAGAGCTGAGGACGGGAGGCTGATGGACAGGGTTCAGGTGAGCGGTGAAGGAGCAGCAAGTTATTCACAGGGCTGGTGGCCTGCAAGACACTGAGGGCATGGCCAGGAAATGAGGAGAAAGCAGCTGAAACATTTGAGGGAGACTGAATCACATGCTGCCCGCCAACAGATGTCAGGAAGAATCAGGTGGGTGAGCACAGGATGAGAGATTATGTCAGGGGGGAATGAAACAAAGTGAGGATCTCCACTCAAGATGTCTGAACGGATGTCATAAGTTTATAGAAGTATGATATGATGTCTTTTTCCTTCACGAGGACCACAACCTTGTCGTAGGGTTTGGAGGCTTGCATGATCCAGAGAGAGATGTTAGCTAAAGTCAGAACCTTGTGTTTTGGCTCTTGGTGGGGCCACCCATACCAGACAGGTCAAAGGGTAGAGGTCAGACGAAGAGTGGTCCAGCTTCAGGGGTTCAGCTCAGGGCTAACAACCTGATTGGTCAAAAAACAAACTGTTACAGAATCAGCAAGGAGGAATCCTTCTTTATCTGCATGCAATGGTATGGTCAGACAGACAGAGGACCTTCGTTGCCGCAGGATGTGTTTGGATGAGTGTAAGTTTAGGCAGTCATGTATATGTGTGTGAGAGTGAGAGAGCCATAGTGTATTCACTGAATGGGTAAGCAGATGACAAATCCAGCATTTATCACTCATCCCTGACTGCCCTTCAGAAGATGTTCTTTTGGATGGCCACTGTCTACACATGTGTGGACCACTCCAGATATCGAATAGCCCTGATGGGTCTGGGCCTGTTCTCGCTGGAGGTTAGAAGAATTGCGGGTTGGGGAGGGGATCTCATTAAAACCTATTGAACATTGGGATAGAGTGGGCATACAGAGGATGTTTCCTAGAGTGGGGGAGTCTAGGACCACAGGGCAAAGGACGTCCCTTTAGAACAGAGATGAGGAGGAATTTCTTTAGCCAGAGGGTAGTGAATCTGGGGAATTCATTGCCACAGATGGCTGTGTAGACCAAGTCATTGGATATATTTAAAACAGAGATTAATAAGTTATTGATTAGTAAAGGTTCCAGGGAGAAGGCAGGAGAACGGTGTTGAGAGGGGAAAAAAAGCAACTATGATTGAATGGTGGTGCAGACTCGATGGACTAAATTGCCTAATCGTGCTTCTGTCTCATGATGTTTATTTGGGACAAGAGATGGGACAGGTATAAAATGTGTCATCATCAGTCCAGTATGAACCTAGCTCAGCTACCTACAGGCTTGGTATAAATGGGCAGTAACAGGACGGTGGGGAAGGTAGTCACTTATACTTTATACTTTATACTTCATTGTCGCCAAACAATTGGTACTAGAACGTACAATCATCACAGCGATATTTGATTCTGCGCTTCACACTCCCAGGATTACAAATATTAAATATTAAAGATATTAAAAATAGTTTAAATTAGTAAATATTAAAAATTTAAATTATAAATCATAAATAGAAAATAGAAAAATAGGAAGTAAGGTAGTGCAAAAAAAAACAAGAGGCAGGTCCGGATATTTGGAGGGTACGGCCCAGATCCGGGTCAGGATCCATTCAGCAGTCTTATCACAGTTGGAAAGAAGCTGTTCCCAAATCTGGCCGTACGAGTCTTCAAGCTCCTGAGCCTTCTCCCGGAGGGAAGAGGGACGAAAAGTGTGTTGGCTGGGTGGGTCGTGTCCTTGATTATCCGGGCAGCACTGCTCCGACAGCGTGTGGTGTAAAGTGAGTCCAAAGACGGAAGATTGGTTTGTGTGATGTGCTGCGCCGTGTTCACGATCTTCTGCAGCTTCTTCCGGTCTTGGACAGGACAACTTTTATACCAGATTGTGATGCACCCTCGAAGAATGCTTTCTAGGTGCATCTATAAAAGTTAATGAGGGTTTTAGGGGATAGGCCAAACTTCTTTAGTTTTCTCAGGAAGTAAAGGCGCTGGTGGGCCTTCTTGGCAGTGAACTCTCCTTGGTTGGACCAAGTCAGGTCATTTGTGATATTGACCCCAAGGAACTTAAAGCTTTTGACCTGTTTCACTTGCGCACCACCGATGTAAATTCGGTCGTGCGGTCCGCTACTCCTTCTGAAGTCAACAACCAATTCCTTCGTCTTGCTGACGTTGAGGGATAGGTTATTGTCTTCGCACCATGCCACCAGGTTCTTAATTTCCTCTCTGTACTCAAACTCATCATTACCCGAGATACGGCCTACAATTTATCCAGATTTCTGGTGGAAGGTGATGGAATGAAACAGTTCTGGTCACCCAGTTGTAGGAAGGATGTTGGGGTATTGAAGAGGGTGCAGAGGAGCTTCACCAAGATGCTGACTGTTAGAAGGCGAGTGCTATCACAAGAAGCTGGATGAACTTGGGTTGTTTTGTCTGGAGCGCCAGAGGCAGAGGGGAGATCTGATAGAGGTTTATAAGATTATGAGAGGCATAGATAGCGTAGACAGGGATAGAAATGTCTAGTACCAGAGAGCATGCATTGAAGATGAGAGGGGGTAGGTTCAAAGGGGAATGTGAGGGGTAAGATTTTTACGGAGAGTGGTGGATGGCTGGAATGTGCTGCCTGGTATGGTGGTAGAGCCAAACACATTAGAGGCTTTTAAGAGATGTTTGGATAGGCACATGAATATGAGGAAGACGGAGGGATATGGACATTTGTGTTGGTCAAAGGGATGAGTGTTTTCGTGTTTTTGATTCGCTCTTTAGCTGGTCCGGCAAAACATTGTGGGTAGAATGGCCTGTTCTTGTGCTGTACTCTCCCATGTTCTGTGCAAAACTGAGGGCAAACAGCCACCCAATCAGAGTAACTAAGCAGAAACAGAGGGGCAAAAGCAAAATGAGTCAAGAAGCAGGCTTCTGAAATACTCACCACAGCGGTGTCTGTGACGAGGAGTCAGAGTTGTACGTGCGCACAGTTCAAACAGTGGTGCTGGGAGATGAAGTGCATGTGGGTTATCACAAAGTGCTGGGGGAACTCAGCAGGTCAGGCAGCGCCTATGGAGGTGAATAAAGTGTCAGTGTTTTGGGCCCGAAAAGTCAACTGTTTATTCCCCTCCACTGATGCTCCCTGGCCTGCTGAGTTCCTCCAGCGTTCTGTGTGTGTTGCTCTGGATTTCCAGCATCTGCAGAATCTCTTGTGTGTGTGTGTGTATGATCAAAGCACCTGATGTGCGATTTGGACCACGATAAAATCAGGCTTTGTTCAATTTGATGGGCCTGATAGAATTTTTATTTTTAATACATCTCCCGTTAAACACAGTAGCCATCCTGAATTGACCCTGAACTAAGAGGCAGATAAGAATTTAACCACGTTAGTGTGTCTGGAGTCACATACAGAGCGCAAACCAGGCAAGGACAGCAGATTTCCTCCCCGGGACATATGATTTAAAGAATTAACACAGGTTATAAGTAAAATTACGGTAATTGCAAACGTCATCACGCTACCACGTGATGTGTACATACCTTGCTTAAACTAAAGGTGAAGTTATTTCCACGTTTCAGACTCCCCATGTCTTTATTTGAATTAGTTTAATGTTTTGAAATTACAAAACATAACAGGTTCAATAAAGCTAATCACTTCATGGTTACCGTTACTACTTAAATTAAAAATTGATTTAATTACTTCTGTTGAAGAACCCCAGTTGTATAGGTGGGATTTAATCTTGTCTCTGGATCAGTGATCTAGAATTCCAGCTGCACATCCAAGCCACGCAGACAATGTGGTGGTCACTATCGGCTGGCAGAGACACTACATCACAACTCCAGTAACCCGGATCCAGGCCTGACCTTGGGTGCTGTCCATGTGGAGTTTGCACGTCCTCCCTTTCACTGTGTGGGTTTCCCCAGGTGCTCTGGTTTCCTCCACGTCCCAAATACAGCCATAGAAAAGTACAGCAAAAAAAACAGGCCCTTTGGCCAATCTAATCCATGCTGAATTTTTGAACTCCCATCAACATGCACTGGAACCATAGTTCCCCATGCCCCTACCATCCATGTACCTATCCAACTTAAACGTTGAAATCGGGCTCGCGTGCACCAATTGTGCTGGCAGCTCGTTCCACACTCTCATAACCCTCTGAGTGAAGAAGTTTTCCCTCATGTTCCCCCTGAACTTTTTACCTTTCACCCTTAACCTATGACCTCTAGTTGCAATCCCATCCAACCTCAGTGGAAACAGCCTGCTTGCATTTAGACCACAAGACCACAAGACAAAGGAGCAGAAGTCGGCCATTCGGCCCATCGAGTCTGCTCTGCCATTTTATCATGAGCTGATCCATTCTCCCATTTAGTCCCACTCCCCCGCCTTCTCGCCATAACTTTTGATGCCCTGGCTACTCAGATACCTATCAATCTCTGCCTTAAATACACCCAATGACTTGGCCTCCACTGCTGCCCGTGGCAACAAATTCCATAGATTCACCACCCTCTGACTAAAAAAATTTCTTCGCATTTCTGTTCTGAATGGGCGCCCTTCAATCCTTAAGTCATGCCCTCTCGTACTAGACTCCCCCATCATTTACCCTGTCTATACCCCTCATGATTTTCTAAACTTCTGTCAAATCTCCCCTCAGTCTTCTACACTGCAAGGAATAAAGTGCTAACCTATTCCATCTTTCCTTATATCTCAGGTCATTCAGACCCTGCCACATCCCTGTAAATTTTCCCTGTACTCCTTCAACCTTATTTCCATCTTTCCCAAGGTTGAAAGAGTGCGGAGAAATGCTTACAGTTGCTAGGTTAATTGCCCACTGTCAGTACCTCTGGTGTGTAGAGAAGAGGTATGTAGAACTTGGAGCACTACGGCAGGGTACAGTACCCCTGGCGTGTAGAGAAGAGGTATGTAGAACATAGGGTACAGACCCTCCGTCTATAGTGTTGTGCTGACCTTTTAACCTTCTCTAAAATCAATCTAGCTCTTCCCTCCTACATAGCCCTCTATTTTTCCTATCATCTATGAGCCAATCTGAGAGCTTCCTGAACACTCCTAACGTACCTGCCTCTTCCACCAGCTCAGTGGCACACTCCACACAGCCACTACTCTCTTTGCAAAGGACTTGCACGGGTGGAAACTTGGACCTTGAGGGAATGTGAGGAGAGCGTTTCCAGGGAAGGTTATTGGGGAGCGCTATTGTTCTGTGAGTTAGCATAAAACCGATGGACCAAAGTGTCCTGCTTCCACATTGTATGGTATTTCTCTTATCAGTCTCCACCCGCTACTCCTTGCAACTGTGTAAGTCAGCAAGGTGGAGGAAGTTCAACCACCTGACCATGGCAATGGAGATCAGTTGGTGTAAGATACAATATGTTGGAACTGATGTTAAGAACTTGAAAGCCTTTCATGTCTGGTTAGTCCCACAGAGACCGCTGTGTGAGTGCGGCTTCTTCCTGTTCACAGATGTACGTCACAATCATGTTCCAGGCGAAGGGGACGCGGCTGACCAAGCCCGCGGTGTGCCTCACTCTCCTGTGCCTGACCTTCCTCACCGGGGTGGTGCGGGTGTCTGAGTATCGGAACCACTGGTCCGATGTGCTGGTGGGATTCGTGACCGGAGCTGCCGTTGCGGTGTTTCTGGTGAGTGCCGGGAATCTCGCAGGTCGTCCAAGCGATTGGGTGCCGGGGCAGAGAATGAGACCAGCCACTGGTCTGGGAATCAGCCGGGGAGGTGGGGGGTTAGTCTCGGCCACGCTTGTCCCAGGCATACACTGCAGGTTTGAGCCAGGAAAGGCCCTCAGATTGATCCATTTATCATAAGGCAAATTACTCAAATTTCAGCCTGAATTCAATCCAACTGTTATCTCCAAGCTCAATCTCTCATTCAGTTCCGGCTTTGGTGTTGCAATGCCAGTTGTGGCCACTTCCCATTTACCAAGGGGAGCGATGCGCATTCAGTCTAAATATACAGAGTTGGTACTCAGTTGGGCACCACGGCAGCTGAGGGGTTAGTGCAACGCTATGGCAGCTCGGGGCGTCGGAGTTCAGAGTTCAATTCCAGCATCATCGGTAAGGATTCTGTACGTCCTCCCTGTGAATGCATAGGTTTCCCCGGGGAGCTCCAGTTTCCTTCCACAGTCCAAAGACGTACCGGGAAGGCTAACTGGTCATCGGAATTTGTCCTGTGATTAGGTTGGGGTTAACCAGGGTTGTAGGGTGGCTCAAAGGGCCTACTCCGTGCTGTTTCCGGCAGATTGTGACTTTCAGCAAACAATCTGCTGTGTGTGTGTGTGTGTGTGTGTGTGTGGGGGGGGGGGCGCAAGGAGGGGAGAATTGTCAGCGTTTGGACTCAAAGCCCTTTAGCAGGGTGCAGAGTTTCAACCCGAAATGTCAACAATTCCCTGCCTTCCTCAGGGGTGGCTCGACCTGCTGAGTTCCTCCAGCAGATTGTTAGTCGCTTTGGCGCCTTGTGACTCCAGAATGCCCCCGATAGGCTGCTCTGATAGTTCGCAGAAATCGAAGAATGAGCTCTAAGACTCTTCAATGACTTCCGACAGGTCTGCTGCGTCGTGCACAGGTTTAGAGGGTCAGACCCTGTCTGTAAGAAGGTGGGGAACGTCTCGAAACCAGTCCGTGTGATGCTCGCCCTCCCCTGTGTGGAAAGTCCACTAGAAAAGTTAAGTGTTGTTCAGGTAAGAGGTCGACACCACAATGGAACTTGGCAGGTTGCTGGCCAAGGATGGTCCACCTTAATTCAGCTCTGATGTGGAAGAAGAACATGTGGACAATCCACTTAACTGATCCTAGATCTCTTCAGGATCGGGACTGTAAATTGGAACTAAATAGGATTTATCTCCAATTGTGCCACCCATTCCCAACTTCCAACAGAGTATTTTTTTTTTATATTTTGTTCTTGTAGAGTATGTTGTTCTCACTGACTTCTCTGCACTGTTAGTTAAGTTGTGAGATCAGGGACAACAATTTAGACATCAAGATAGAGCCCATTATCTAATGCAAGGCCTGGCCTAACCTCTTGACCCTCAGCTCCTATCTAATCCTTCCTACAGATCGTCCTTCAGTTTATGTCCACCCTTGTCAGGCAGTGTCAAAGTCTCTGAGGTGAGAATGACTGCTGTTCCCTGGAGTAACTCAGAACTTTAATAAACAATTACCACGACCTGTGAGTAATTAGGTACCTAGTCCTGGATGATGTTGCTGGACCTGAGCAACACTGGGTAATTTTTGTTGTCTTGGAACAGGAGCAGGAGCTGGCCTTCTGGCCCCTCGAGCCTGCTGCACTTGTTCGTCAAGATCGTGGCCAATCTTCCTCGGTACCATTTTCCTCTACTATTCCCATACTCCTCAAAGTCGCTGTCTGCTCTGAATTAACACAATGACTAAGCCTCCCCAGCTCTGGAATCTGAGAATACCAAGGGTCCATTAACCCCCAAATGAAGAAACTTTTCACCTCAGTCTTAGTGATCTGCCCCTTATTCACAAATTGTCCCTCTTGTGCTAGACTTCCCAAATTGCAGAAGGCATTCTCTTGGCGCCTGACTTGACAAACCTTCAAAGGATTGTATGTTTGGATGAGATCCCTCATTCTTCTAAGGCCTAACACTGGCAGGAAATCTCTCCTCATCGAACAAACCCAGCACCCCTGGAACTCATCCAGTAAATCTGTCTGCATTCTTTCAATGGCAAGTACATCTCTTCATGGGTGGAAGATGTAGTACCTGTACACAACACAGCGAGTATAGATAGAATTGCAATAAGACTATTTTAGAAGTATTATCAAACCCTCTCATAATTAAGGTTAACATTACATTTGCCCTTCTAATTGGTGACTGCACCACCTATTGGTGACTTGTTAACAAGTACGTCACGGTCCCTTTGCAGATCTATACCAGCCATTCTCCTACATATTCACTAGTACTCCGCTCTTCTACGTGTACCAAAGTAGGAGACCTCCAGTCGTTCCATTTATTGTGAGATCTGTACGGATGTGAGTGCAGTTTCAGAGTGAACTCTTTCCCTTCCAGAATTGTTCAGCTGAATTCTCAGAAGGAACATGAACGATCCTGCTTCTTCCCCTCGACGCCGGATGTGTTGATTGCCACTCGGTCGGTGATGAGTGAAGTCTGAATTCCAGACGGAGCCCAGTGCGTGTACAGCTTTGCATGAACTGCAGTCTCACTCATGTAGAGTCTAGTGATTGTCAGATTTGTAGGAACATTTCCCTGTGGTATCACCTTTTGTTTCTGTTCTTCTCAATCCTTTTGAGTGGAGCACCAATCCTCTCTGTTGGCAAACACCATCCTTAGGAACAGGTACGAGATCCCCTGTAAGTGTTGCTGCTGTTACAGCTGCCCCCACTTCTGCTTGGAGCCATGGTTTGTTATCGAGGCTGTTTGTGACTGGTCTGGGGTGGGTGGGGGGAGTGTCTCTCTGCTGCTGGTTTACTAAGTGGATTAGGGGTGACTTTTCCATACTTTCCCAGGCCAGGGCCTTCCAACAGATGGGCTCTGACCTTCATTATCGCTGGAATTCCACAATGTCATTTCACTCATCATCTGACTATAGGAATAAGCAAAGATACCCTCACAAGATCAAGGGGGAGCTGGGGTAGACATCATCTGGATAATGGATGGGGAATGTGCGAGATCATCTGGACATTGGTGGCTACTGGCTGGACATTCGGTGAGGACTGGCTGGCTCTCTGGTACAGTCACATACGTTGGACATCGAGGGGGGAGATTCTCTAGACATCGGGTGGGGATATTGGCTGGGAATCAGATTGACATTAAAGACAAGATTATCTGTTGACATTGGGTGGGGATGGTATATCTGGATGAACTTAATGAAGACTGTGTGGACTTTGGATGTAAACTGTCTGGAGCTTAGATAGGATTATTATTTTGGGGTCAGTAGAACAATAGATGGGGATGACTAGAAATTAAATAAACACTGGGGAGAGACTTTGTGCATGGACTGTCTGAATGATATCTAGAAATTTGGAAAGGGTAGCTTCAAACTGTACATCAGATGTAGGTTGTCTGTTCACCTTCTTAACATTTGGTGGACACCAACAAGGACAAGAGTGGGGATAGTTTGAACATGCAGTGGAAATTGCCAGATATCAGTATCATAGCTTTCCAACGGAATATCACAGGCTTCCCTCTCTTGGCACGGGTGGTCCAAATGGCTGGTCTAGATAAGGACGCGCTGCTGATAGGAGGTGAGAATCCTGGACCTTCTGTGCACCAGCCCTGGAAGAAGATCTCGGGTAATAACTTGCAGGGATTTTGCCTCTTCCTGCACTTTAGGGATGCAGGGATGTAGTGTAATATAAATACACAGCTGCATCAGAAGGAGCCACTTCAGAATTATCTGTCATGCTGTCTTTGTAATAGAGAAGTATTTGCCAGAAGGAAAGGAACCTTGGAGCTACAAAAAGGCAGAGCTCTTGCAGCTGGATGAATCTTCAGATGCATCTTCAGATGCTGGAAATCTGGTGGAACTCAGCAGGTCGAGCAGCATCTACGGAGGGAGAGAACAGTCAATGTTTTGGGCCGAGGCCCTTCATCAAGACTGGAAAGGAAGAGGGCAGAAGCCACAATAAAAGGGGAAGGGTTGGGGGGAAAGGTGCACAATCTGGCAGGTGAAAGGGTGGTGACTGGGGGAGGGAGAAAATAATGTGAGAAGCTAGGGTATGACATACAATAGAGGCAAAGGACCGGAAAAGAAAAAATCTGGTTGGAGAGGACAGGAGACCATGGAATAACACAAAGGAGGTGAGGAACCAGAGGGAGGAAAGTGAAGGTGAGGAAGCGGAAAGAACAATGGTAAGGGGGCCACAGGAATAATGGGAAACAACATGGGGGACATTGGGAAGTGGTTATCACTTCCTATTTCCACACTAACAGGCCTGTCCATGGCCTCCTTTACTGCCGTGTTGATGCCATGGAACAACACCTCGTATCCCAACTTGTTGGCATCAACATCAAATTCTCTAATTTCTATGGACTGTGCACCCCCACCCGGCCCACCGAGTTCCTCCAGCATCTCGCCTGTGTTGTCACAGGTGGGCGAGTAGCCCAGGCATGGCTTGTGGATGATAGCATTGTGTTCTCACCACTCTGCTTAGCTGTTAGTGCCGTTGCCAGTAGCAGCATCAAGCAGACGTGAGGATGAATGGAACAGAGCTCCCAGAAACATTAAGACAAGGATCAATCCAAGGTGCTCCTCAGCAATTAACTAATCCTTTTGGGAGTTCAGTGACTGATAAGCTGCCTGCCCTGTGCAGAATGTGAATTTTCATTAAATGTTGAAATACTCTGATGATTGAAAAGAAGCACAATGTGGTGTATGTTTGGATTAAACTAATATGAATAGAATAAAATGCATCTTGAAATTCATTGAATTTGACCAAACCACAGATGCACAAAGGAAGCATTCCCTGATGGTGACCATTGGGTTTGGTGGAAGGAAGGTTATGGGCGGGTTTGGCTAAGACTTCAAATGATTCCAAAAGACATGGCTGCATATATATTGGATTCATAAGTCATGATATTGCCAACTTCCTTAAGTTCAGGGACATTTTCAACTTCCTTAGATGCAGGGACATCCCCAACAGGATGAAAGGTAGCAACAGAAACCATCAGTAAGTATGTGGTAGAAGTCATCTCGAATGATAATGTGCCACTAGCCAGACTAGTCCAGCATAAAGCAGTACTGACACCGACCTGGCAATGTGGAAAGTCGCCCCAGTAAGTCCAGGTCAAATCCAGTCTAATTACCAGCCAAGTCACTCATCAGTAAAGTGCTGTTGAGGATGCTGTGTAAAAGTATTTACTCACCGATAACCTGCACACCAAACCTTATTGTGCGTTTCGCTGGGAGTATGAGGCTCTAAACTTCATTGGAGCCTTGGTCCAAATCGGGACCAAAGAGCTGAATTCTATAGTACATAGAAGCAAAATTAGGCTAATTGTCCCATCAAGTCTGCTCTGCCATTGGCTGATTTATTTTCCCTCTCCCTCAACTCCATTCCCCTGCTTTCCCCCCATAACCTTTGATGCCCTTACTAACCAAGAACCTGTCAACTTCTACTTTAAACACACCAAATGACTCGACCTCCCCAGCTGCTTGAGGCAATGACTTCCTCAAATTCATCACCCAGTGGCCAAGCAAATATCTCATCTCTGTCGTAAAGGGACATCTTTCTATTCTGAAGCTGTACCCTCTGGTTCTAGCCTCTCCCACTGTAGGAAACATCCTCTCCACGTCCACTTTTTCTAGGCCTTTCAATGTTTTGTAGGTTTTAATGAGATTCCCCCTCATTCTTATAAACTCCAGTTAGTTCAGGCCTAGAGCCATCACATGTTCCTCATACCCTTTCATTCCTGGGATAATTCTTATAAACTTCCTTTGGATACTTTCCAATGCCAGCACATCCTTTCTTAGATACGGGGCCCAAAATTGGGGTCCAGAAACATCAAGGCTGCAGTTGATAGTGTACAGCATTAGGGAGCCCTGGTGAATCTGAAGTTAATGGGTACCAAGGGGAAAGTCTCCAATGATTTGCATCATTTCTCACGTAAAGGAAGATAGTTGTGACTGATGGAGATAAATCATCTGAGGCCAAGGGTATCACTGCAGGAGTTCGTGGGACATCTTGTGAGACGCACTTCATTAATGGCTTTCCATTGCAGGATCACTGATAATTGCACAATCTTCAATTCCATTTGTGGTTTCTCTGAAATAGTCCATGCCTGCATGTATCAAGAGCCAGGCAACTTTCAGATGAAGACCGATAACTGGCCCGTAACCTTCAGTTCTCAGGAGAGTCAGACAAGGACCATCCCCAACATAAAGTTGGGTTATAAACTTTTTGACGTTCAGTAGCATAACTATGCCATCTCCCACCAGTGATCTGAAACTCAACTGCACCAGCTACATAATGCCATTGCTATAAAGCTAGTCCAAGCTGGGTATCTTGTAGTGACACTTTAAAGCCTTCCGCCATCTACAAGCAGGTCAGGGACATGATGGAATACCTTCGACTCATCCAGGTTAGTGGAACAACGGTGAAGAATTAGACACAGTTAATGTGACACGGATAATGTGATTGGCATCCCGAACATTCATTCTCCCCGCTGTCAGGGCAAAGAGGCTAAAGCGTGTACCGTTTATGAAATGCATTCCACTTAGTTGCTCAGGCTATTCTGACAGCACCTCCCAAATCCACATCTTTTAACGCCAAGACAATGACTCCAAGACAGTTGGGTGGGGAGTTTGCACTACTGATCAGGGAGAATATCATAGCAGCAATTAGATGGGCCATCCTAAAGGGTTCGTCCAATGAGACAATAGAGGGTGAGCTCATGTACAAACCCCATTTCCAGAAAAGTTGGGATATTTTCCAAAATGCAATAAAAACAAAAATCTGCGACATGTTAATTCAGGTGAACCTTTATTTAACTGACAAAAGTACAAAGAAAAGATTTTCAATAGTCTTACTGACCAACTTAACTGTATTTTGTAAACATACACAAATTTAGAATTTGATGGCTGCAACACACTCAACAAAAGTTGGGACAGAGTTAAAATAAGATTGAAAAGTGTACAGAATATTCAAGTAACACCGGTTTGGAAGACTCCACATTAAGCAGGTTAATTGGTAGCAGGTGAGGTATCATGACTGGGTATAAAAGTAGTGTCCATCAAAGGCTCAGTCCTTGCAAGCAAGGATGGGCCGTGGCTCACCCCTTTGTGCCAAAATTCGTGCGAGAATTGTTAGTCAGTTCAAAAGGAATATTTCTCAATGCAAGATTGCAGAGAATTTAGGTCTTTCAACATCTACAGTACATAATATTGTGAAAAGATTCAGAGAATTCAGAGACATCTCAGTGCGTAACGGGCAAGGTCAGAAACCACTGTTGAATGCGCGTGATCTTCGAGCCCTCAGGCTGCACTGCCTAAGAAACCGTCATGCTACTGTGACAATTATAACCACCTGGGCTCGGGAGTATTTCAGAAAACCATTGTCACTCAACACAGTCCGTCGCTGCATCCAGAAATGCAACTTGAAACTGTATTACGCAAGGAGGAAGCCATACATCAACTCTATGAAGAAACGCCGGCGAGTTCTCTGGGCCCGAGCTCATCTCAGATGGACCAAAAGACTGTGGAACCATGTGCAGTGGTCAGATGAGTCCACATTTCAGTTAGTTTTCGGAAAAAACGGGCATTGAGTTCCCCGTGCCAAAGATGAAAACGACCATCCAGATTGTTATCAGCGAAAGGTGCAAAAGCCAGCATCTGTGATGGTATGGGGGTACATCAGTGCCCATGGCATGGGTGAGTTGCATGTATCTGAAGGTACCATTGACTCTGAGGCGTATATTAGGATTTTAGAGAGACATATGTTGCCATCAAGGCGACGTCTCTTCCCGGGACGTCCATGCTTATTTCAGCAGGACAATGCCAGACCACATTCTGCACGGGCTACAACAGCGTGGCTTTGTAGACACAGAGTGCATGTGTTTGACTGGACTGCTGCCAGTCCAGATCTATCTCCTATTGAAAATGTATGGCGCATCATGAAGAGGAGAATCACACAACGGAGACCACGGACTGTCGAGCAGCTGAAGTCTTATATCAAACAAGAATGGACAAAATTTCCAATTGCAAATCTACTGCAATTAGTATCCTCAGTTCCAAGATGATTAAAAAGTGTTATTAAAAGAAAAGGTGATGTAACACAATCGTAAACATGCCTCTGTCCCAACTTCTGTTGAGTGTGTTGCAGCCATCAAATTCTAAATTTGTGTATGTTTACAAAATACAATTAAATTGGTCAGTAAAACTGTTGAAAATCTTTTCTTTGTACTTTTGTCAGTTAAATAAAGGTTCACGTGAATTAACATATCACAGATTTTTGTTTTTATTGCATTTTGGTAAATATCCCAACTTTTCTGGAGATGGGGTTTGTATAAGAAAGATGCAGTCATTATGATTGTGCTATACCATGGGTCTACCAATAGCCAGCAGAGAAAGAGAAACAAATTTTGGAAAGAAATAAAACAGGGTAGTTGTATTGGGTGACAGATTGGCTGGTTGAGTGTTGTTAGAACAACAACCTCACACTCAAAGTCAACCAGACCAAGGAATTGACTGTGGTCTTGAAGGGGAAGTCGGGAGAGCACACGCAAGTCCTCATGAGGGATCAGAAGTGGAAAGTATCTGGAGCTTCAAGTTCCTGGGTGTTGATCATCTCAGAAAATCTAACCTGAGGAGTAGGCTCTTCAGTTACTGAGACAGAGGCTGCAACCTCTCACACTCCATATAAACAGTACTGTGCAAATGTCTTAGGCTTGTATTTATATAGCCAGGATGCCTAAGACCTTGGCACAGTACTGTAGTAATTTTATGTAATGCACTGTACTGCTGGCAGAAAACAAAAACAGATTTCATGACATGTAAGTGGTGATAAACCGATTCTGATATGAGTCTCTCTTGTGGACTGAGAGTGGGAAGGCGACAGGGAGAAGGGAGTCATGGCAGGGAGAGGGGAGGAATTGGGAAGCACCAGAGAGACATTCTGCAATGATCAATAAACTGACTGTTTAGAATCAAATGACCTTGTATGATGTGTCAGAAGTGGGTGTGTCTGCACCCTCACCACCCCTTACTCCTGGCACCCCTCCCCCTGCCACCTGTCCCACACCACTCCTGTGGCCTCCACCCTCACCATTCCCAACATCTTTCACTCCCGCCAGATTTACAACTTCCTCTCCACTACACATTGACAAGTATAGTACTGTGCAAAAGTTTTAGGCACATATAGGCTAGGGTGCCCAAGACTTTTTCACAGTAATGAACATGATACATCAGCTCCTCCTGGCCACAGAAATGACAAGCAACTGACAAGGATATGTTACACAAAACTGCTCTGTTCAACACTTCCCACTTCAAGTTCCCACTGTAAAGTGGGAGGACCCTCCACAAAGAGATCTCAGCTGGGGATGGGTGAGCATTTTGGGAACAATGATCACAACTGAGTTTTCAGATAATAAGGATAAGACTAGATCTCAGGAAGAAAGTGCTAAATTGGGAAAAGTTTAGTAAGACAGGAGCTGGGAAGCATACACCGGAACGCTGTTGTTGGGCGAGTCCACGTCTGATATGTGGGAGTCGTTTAAAGGTCATCTGATCAGAACTCAGGATCAACACGTTCTTGTTAGGAAGGCAAGCAAAGAAAACAAATCTGTGAGGGGGAAGTGCACAGCCGATATATTGGGTCGAGACATCTTCATCTGGTCTGTGTCTCCACGAAGAAGGAGGGGGATGGCATGGTTGAGAAACCTTAGATGAGAAGAGATGTTGCAAATTTAGTAAAAGAGAACAGAAAGGAAATATATGCAAGGTTTGGGAAGCCGCATCTGGACAGAGTAGTTAATGAATGTATGGGAATCACAACGGTTAGCCCAACGCTATTACAGCTCAGGGCTTTCTGGAGTTGAATTCCAACGCTATTCTGTAGGGAGACCCCGTGGAATGGCAACACACATCAAAGTTGCTGGTTAACGCAGCAGGCCAGGCAGCATCTCTAGGAAGAGGTACAGTCGACGTTTCCGGCCGAGACCCCTCGTCAGGACCCCATGGAATGTGTGGGTTTCCTCCGGGTCCTCCTCTTTCCTCCCACAGTCCAAAGATGTAGTGGGTAGGTTAGTTGGTCATTGTAAATTGTCCTGTGATTGGGTTAGGGTTAATCGGGGTTGTGGGATGGCGTGGCTCGAAGGGTCAGAGGGACTAACCCTCCACTCTATAAAGACATACATGCAGAGGAAGCAGAGAAGAATGAAAACAAGAATTTGGGGGGGTGGGGGAAGGCTATAAGGGCCATTTAATGTCCTGTTAGGATTAACACAATCCCATGGCATGCTAAAGGAAAGTGGGTAACAAGGAAGTGTGTAGGACCACTCAAGGACAAAAAGAAAGAGAACTTGCACCTGCAGCCAGAGGAAGGGGCTGAGGTACGAAATGTACTTCACATCAGTATTGTCCATGGAGAAGGACATGGAGGATAGTGACATCAGGCAGGGGTTTACTCCTATTCCAGAGCATGTTGATGTCATGAAGGCGTTGGGTTTCTTGAAGAACATTAATATAGATAGTCACCATAGACTAAAGGGATCTATGCCAGGTGACTGAAGAAGGCAAGGGAAGAGGTTACTGGGCCCTTGACAGAGGTCTTTGTACCCTCTTTAGCTATAGGTATGGTCCCTGAGGATCGTAGAATCGAAGGTTGGTCCTCTGTTCATGAAAGCCAAAAGAGACAAAGGAGGAATGGGAGCCTCACATTAGAGGTAGCGAAATTATGGGAAGAGATTCCTTGGAATAGGGTATACTTACACCGAGGAAAGTACAGACGTATTAGGGACAGTTTTCATTGCCTTCTGTAGAGGAGGTCATGTCTTACAAACGGTTGAGTTTTTGAGGAGGTGACAATGATGATCAATGAGGGGAGGGCAGTGGATGTCGTATACACAGCCTTTAGGAAAGCCGTTGATGTGGTCCATCATGGGAGGCTGATCCAGAAGGTTAAGGCACATGGAGTCCAAGGTAGACTGGATTCAAAACTGACAGCTACAGGAGAGAGAGAGGTGTTAGTCCAGTTAGATATCTGTTATGTATCAGTGGTGTTCCGTCAGGATCAGTGATGGACCACTGTTATTTGTGATGTATATACCAATGATTTGGTTCCTTAAAGTTGGTATGGCTGGGCAT
Organism: Mobula hypostoma; assembly: GCF_963921235.1. Lineage (NCBI taxonomy): Eukaryota > Metazoa > Chordata > Chondrichthyes > Myliobatiformes > Myliobatidae > Mobula > Mobula hypostoma. Next base: position 10,554,978 of record NC_086125.1, on the reverse strand, counting down.
GGTAAAGGGGACAAGTACCTCAAATACTCTTTGACAACTAAGTCCAACTGTTGGCCTTCACATGTAGCTTAGCTACTAAGCCCCGCGGAACCATTTCCACTGATAGTAGAAGGGGAAAAGGCAGGTTACTGGTGCTTTAAAACCAGTCGCTTCGGACAGATGGGGCTCATCAGCTGTGGTCGGCAGCTCATCTAGCAGAAGGAAGACTCTGATCTCAAACCTCCGCTGCCTTGCAGCTCTACCCGCACGTGGGAAAGGCTTTGGGAGTAAACCCCGAGGGAAAAATCTGGAGCTGGTATCCCTAAGGCAGTCGTATGTTGAGTTCAACAGTGACCAGACACTCCCGCAACACGGCTGGCACCAAACTGTATCGGTCTCTGCCATTCCTTTCACTTCATCAGCTGCGTGGAGAGGGGGAGCCAGCTACATGGGCAGCTGCTCGCTCTCCATATCGAACTGCCCAGGCTAGTGTATATAGACAGGTAAGATACAACATCCGCGGTCAACCCTGACTGACAGAGGCCTCACTCACTCATATTAGATTATTAGATTAGATTAGATTATGAGGACACGCAGTCCTCTTTTATTGTCATTTAGTAATGTATGCATTAAGAAATGATACAATGTTTTTCCAGAATGATATCACAGAAACACATGACAAACCAAGACTGAAAAACTGACAAAAACCGCATAATTATAACATATAGTTACAACAGTGCAAAGCAATACCGTAATTTGATAAGAACAGACCATGGGCACGGTATAAAAGTCTCAAAGTCTCTCGAAAGTCCCATCATCTCACGCAGACGGTGAACCTCCAGCGCTGCAAACTTGCCGATGCAGCATCCTGGAAGCATCCAACCACAGTCCCACTCCAAGTCCGTCTGAAAACTCCGAGCCTCCGACCCACCTCTTCGACACCGAGCACTATCTCTGCCGAGCGCTTCGACCCCAGCCCCGGCAACAGGCAATAGGCAAAGCCGAGGATTTGGGGCCTTCCCCTTCGGAGATTCTCGATCGCACAGTAGCAACGGCAGCGAAGCGGGCATTTCAGAAGTTTCTCCAGATGTTCCTCCGTGCTTCTTCACGTCTGTCTCTGTCAAATCAGGATTGTGCACGGCATCCTACTTCACAGGTATGATATCATTCAGAATGTCCGCACGCGCTGCGTCGCACCGCCATCATCTCCTCCCTCTGATTAGTCAGGCTGATTAGTGAACTTGCAGATGACACAAGGACTGTGGGGGGGAAAGCCAGAGCAGATTGGTTGGTCATTGTAAATTGTCCCATGATTAGGTTCGGGTTAATCGTGTTTGTCATGGGTTGCTGAGACAACGAGGCTCGAAGGGCCAACTCCACACTGTATCACTAAATAAAATAAACAAAAATAGATAGGTGTTCAAATTCTTACATTGTGTCGGCCAAAGTTTCAAAAAAATGTCTTCGAAAACAGCAATACACACACAAAATGCTGGAAGAACTCAGCAGGGGTTACTGGAGTGGCATAACTCGAAGAGCCAGCAGGCCTATCCGAGCTGGATTGTTAAAATTAAAAGTAAAAATAGATAAAGGTTCTGATTCTTACATTGTGTCGGCCAAAGCTTTGAAAAAAATATGCCTTTAAAAAAAAATAGCAGATTTTAAAAATAGCGACACACACAAAACGCTTGGAATAAAAGCATCCTTGTCTGGTTGGCTGCCAGTGACTAGTGGTGTTCCGCAGGGGTCGGTGTTGGGACCACTTCTTTTTATGCTGTATATCAATGATTTAGATGATGGAATAGATGGCTTTATTGTCAGGTTTGCAGATGAATCAAAAATTGGTGGAGGCGCAGGTCGTGTTGAGGAAACGGGTAAGCTGCAGAAGGACTTAGACAGATTAGGAGAATGGGCAAGAGAGTGGCAAATGAAATACAATGTTGGAAAATGTATGGTCGTGCTCTTTGGTAGTAGAAGTAAATGTGCAGACTATTTTCCAGATGGGAAGAAAATCCAAAAATCTGAAATGCAAGGCAACTTGGGAGTCCTTGTGCAGAACACCCTGCAGGTTAACTTGCAGGTTGAGTCAGTGGTGAGGAAGGCAAATGCAATGTTAGCATTCATTTCAAGAGGTCTAGAATACAAGAGCAAGGATGTGATGCTGAGGCTTTATAAGGCACTGGTGAGGCCTCACCTTGAGTATTGTGAACAGTTTTGGGCTCCTCACCTAAGAAAAGATGTGCTGGCATTGGAGAGGGTCCAGAGGAGGTTCACAAGGATGATTCTAGGAATGAAAGGTTATCAAAGGAGGAATGTTTGATAGCTCTCAGTCTGTACTCACTGGAATTTAGAAGCATGAGGGGGATCTCACTGAAACCTTTTGAATGTTGGAAGGCCTGGACAAAGTAGACGTGGAAAGGATGTTTCCCATGGTGGGAAAGTCTAGGACAAGAGGGCAGAGCCTCAGGATAGAGGGGCAGCCATTTAGAGCAGAGATGCAGAGAAATTTCTTTAGCCAGAGGGTGGTGAATTTGTGGAATTTATTGCCACAGCTGGCTGTGGAGGCCAGGTTGTTGGGTGTCTTTAAGGCAGAGCTTGATAGTTCTTGATTGGACACGACATCAAAGGTCCAATGAGGAGAAGGCCAGGGAGTAGGGCTGAGGAGGGGAATAAAGGAGCAGCCATAAGACATAGGAGCAGAATTATGTCATTTGGCCCATCGAGTCTGCTCCATCATTCAATCATGGCTGATCCTTGACTGAATGGCAAGCAGACTCAATGGGCCAAATGGCCCAATTCTGATGTTTCGGGCCAAGACCCTTCTCAGTCGAGACCTGCTGAGTTTCTCCCAGCATTTTGTGTGCGTTGCTTAAGATTTCCAGTGTCTGCATACTTTCTCGTGTTTAAGTTTTTTAAAATAGCTGCCTCTCATTCCATGGATTCTGGAACCGCGCCATGGAACTGGAAGGTACAAATGCAATACTGTTTGGGAAAGGTGGAGGAGAAAGAAAAGAACCTGAAAGGCTGACATCAGTAGTAGATCTATTCATAAGTGATATCACAGCAATGTTCAAAGTTGAAAGTACATTTATTACCAAAGGATAAATTATAGAACCTGGAGTTCACATTGTTTCCAGCAGCAACAAAATAAGAAACCCGAAAGAGACCAGTTTGAAAACCAACACCCAATACGCAGAGGGGAAAGAAAACAAATCATGCAAACAATCTTACAAACATGAGCGTTCAGAACAAAACTGAGTCCATAAACTCGAAGCCAGGAGCAGCCCGAGCAGGTGCGTAGCTTCGGTCTCTGTTCATCACAGGGCAGAGCAAATCATCGTGAATCTCGCAGACACTGGGGCCACAGAACCCAGAGCAGGGCACTGCCTCGGCACCGAGAAGAGCAGAGTAAAAGTTGTGGAGCAGAATTGGCCCGACCCCCCACCTTCAGTCCCCTCACCCTGCCTTGTCAGGGCATCTGGCCCGGCGTTTAAATTGCCCAAACACCAGGTCGTCCCCCACACTCGGACCCAGTCACTGCGACACGCTCTGGGCCTGGCCCGCACTCTGGCCCATACTCAACCTTTCTAAATTAGCCGGGCACTTCGATGCACTGGCTCTGAAACAACCCTGACTCCGCCTCGAACAGGCTCGACCTCACTCCAACTCAAACATGCTTGGACCTCGCTCCGTCTCCGTCTCAAACATGCCTCGACCTCGCTCCGACTCGAACAGGCCTCGACCTCGCTCCAACTCCATCTCGAACATGCCTCGACCTCGCTCCAACTCGAACAGGCCTCGACCTCGCTCCAACTCCATCTCGAACATGCCTGGACCTCGCTCCGACTCGAACAGGCCTCGACCTCGCCCCGACTCGAACAGGCCTCGACCTCGCTCCGACTCGAACATGCCTCGACCTCGCCCCGACTCGAACAGGCCTCGACCTCGCTCCGACTCGAACAGGCCTCGACCTCGCCCCGACTCGAACAGGCCTCGACCTCGCTCCGACTCGAACAGGCCTCGACCTCGCTCCAACTCGAACAGGCCTCGACCTCGCTCCAACTCCATCTCGAACATGCCTCGACCTCGCTCCAACTCGAACAGGCCTCGACCTCGCTCCGACTCCATCTCGAACATGCCTGGACCTCGCTCCGACTCGAACAGGCCTCGACCTCGCTCCAACTCGAACAGGCCTCGACCTCGCTCCAACTCCATCTCGAACATGCCTCGACCTCGCTCCGACTCGAACAGGCCTCGACCTCGCTCCGACTCGAACAGGCCTCGACCTCGCCCCGACTCGAACATGCCTCGACCTCGCCCCGACTCGAACATGCCTCGACCTCGCCCCGACTCCGTCTCAAACATGCCTCGACCTCGCCCCGACTCGAACAGGCCTCGACCTCGCTCCAACTCGAACAGGCCTCGACCTCGCTCCAACTCCATCTCGAACATGCCTGGACCTCGCTCCGACTCGAACAGGCCTCGACCTCGCCCCGACTCGAACAGGCCTCGACCTCGCTCCGACTCGAACATGCCTCGACCTCGCCCCGACTCGAACATGCCTCGACCTCGCCCCGACTCCGTCTCAAACATGCCTCGACCTCGCTCCGACTCGAACAGGCCTCGACCTCGCTCCGACTCCATCTCGAACATGCCTGGACCTCGCTCCAACTCGAACAGGCCTCGACCTCGCTCCAACTCGAACAGGCCTCGACCTCGCTCCAACTCCATCTCGAACATGCCTGGACCTCGCTCCGACTCGAACAGGCCTCGACCTCGCTCCGACTCGAACAGGCCTCGACCTCGCCCCGACTCGAACAGGCCTCGACCTCGCCCCGACTCGAACAGGCCTCGACCTCGCTCCGACTCGAACAGGCCTCGACCTCGCTCCGACTCGAACAGGCCTCGACCTCGCCCCGACTCGAACATGCCTCGACCTCGCCCCGACTCGAACAGGCCTCGACCTCGCCCCGACTCGAACAGGCCTCGACCTCGCTCCGACTCGAACAGGCCTCGACCTCGCTCCGACTCGAACAGGCCTCGACCTCGCCCCGACTCGAACAGGCCTCGACCTCGCTCCGACTCGAACATGCCTCGACCTCGCTCCGACTCGAACAGGCCTCGACCTCGCTCCGACTCGAACAGGCCTCGACCTCGCTCCGACTCGAACAGGCCTCGACCTCGCCCCGACTCGAACAGGCCTCGACCTCGCCCCGACTCGAACAGGCCTCGACCTCGCCCCGACTCGAACAGGCCTCGACCTCGCCCCGACTCGAACAGGCCTCGACCTCGCCCCGACTCGAACATGCCTCGACCTCGCCCCGACTCGAACAGGCCTCGACCTCGCTCCGACTCGAACAGGCCTCGACCTCGCTCCGACTCGAACATGCCTCGACCTCGCCCCGACCCCATCTCGAACAGGCCTCGACCTCGCTCCGACTCGAACATGCCTCGACCTCGCCCCGACTCGAACAGGCCTCGACCTCGCTCCGACTCGAACATGCCTCGACCTCGCCCCGACTCGAACATGCCTCGACCTCGCCCCGACTCGAACATGCCTCGACCTCGCCCCGACTCGAACATGCCTCGACCTCGCCCCGACTCGAACATGCCTCGACCTCGCCCCGACTCGAACAGGCCTCGACCTCGCCCCGACTCGAACATGCCTCGACCTCGCCCCGACTCGAACAGGCCTCGACCTCGCTCCAACTCGAACAGGCCTCGAACATGCCTCGACCTCGCCCCGACTCGAACAGGCCTCGACCTCGCTCCGACTCGAACAGGCCTCGACCTCGCCCCGACTCGAACAGGCCTCGACCTCGCCCCGACTCGAACAGGCCTCGACCTCGCTCCGACTCGAACAGGCCTCGACCTCGCCCCGACTCAAACATGCCTCGACCTCGCCCCGACCCCATCTCGAACATGCCTCGACCTCGCTCCGACTCGAACATGCCTCGACCTCGCCCCGACTCGAACAGGCCTCGACCTCGCCCCGACTCGAACAGGCCTCGACCTCGCTCCAACTCCATCTCGAACATGCCTCGACCTCGCCCCGACTCGAACAGGCCTCGACCTCGCCCCGACTCGAACAGGCCTCGACCTCGCCCCGACTCCGTCTCAAACATGCCTCGACCTCGCCCCGACTCAAACATGCCTCGACCTCGCCCCGTCTCAAACATGCCTCGACCTCGCCCCGACTCGAACAGGCCTCGACCTCGCCCCGACTCCGACTCGAACAGGCCTCGACCTCGCCCCGACTCAAACATGCCTCGACCTCGCCCCGACTCAAACAGGCCTCGACCTCGCCCCGACTCCGTCTCAAACATGCCTCGACCTCGCTCCGATTCTGCCTCGCACCCCCCAGGTCAGACTCGTCTTCACTCACCTCTTCATTATTTCTGGTGATCATTTACCGTGACTTTCCACAGGAAAAAGTGTTATTAATAGCGCATTTAGTTGCATTCCTTGCGTTGAAAACCATGAGCAAGTTGTTGCTCATCCTCTGTTCTGTCATCTTACACCAGAAGTTCAGATGGACAATTTCAATGTGCATTTATAAATTGGAAATTATGTTTTACAAATCTGTTAATTTTTGAGATTGTAACTAGCAGAATCGATAGTGGACAAGTGGATGGTATTTATTCGTATTTACAGAGGCCTTCAACAAGGTGCTGTTAAGAGATTATTAAACACAATTAGAACGTGTGGGATTTGGGGTAGTAAGGATGCGTCAATGTGCAGGCAGGGCAAGAATCAGGAAGGAAAAGAACGCGTTGGCCTTTAGGATAGGAGAATTGAGTCCGAGGATAAAGCTACTTTTACTGGATACACAGAGTGGTCTAGAAAGGGATGTTGTGGATAGGTCTGATCGCCCTAACTAGGGAAGGATCTACTGTATTTGTGATAGACAGAGCACAAAGAAAGATCACCAAATTAATTCCTGGGCTGAGGCGGGGGAGGATTCTTCTGAGGAGAATGAGTTTACAAGATGCGCAGGTAAGCTTATTGAAACTTAATTGCACTACACGAGAGGGAGTTGGTGTTTTCCCTGGGCAGGGGTGTGTAAAGCCAGCAGCCTTTTCCCTAGCTCTTACTGGAGTTATTACATTGCACCCTTGCTGGAGGCTTGAGGTTACTGCCTCGGTCCTGTTGGTAACTTAGGGAGAAGTTAATGCAAGGCGCCACCAGCTGGTGCAGACCACTAAGATGAGAAAATCTGCAGATGCTGGAGATCCAAAACAACACACACAAAACGCTGGAGGAACTCAGCAGGCCAGGCAACATCTATGGAAAAGAGTGAACAGTTGACATTTCGGGCCAAGACCCTGCATCGGGACACTGATGCAGACCACTTCCTGCTTGTGATTATTAATACCACCCTCCCAAACTTCTGATTCATCCGATTCACTGCAGGTAACTCGGGTTGACCACAGCAGCTCCCTCTGCTGGTAACTTGGCGGCTAGCACACACTCTGCACACAATCATCGCTTTGCTGAACGGTACGTCCTTTGCAAAAGTCACCCTGAGCTTCCACTGGCCTGCCTCCCAATCCGCACTTCCTGTCTGCGGCCATCTGCCCTGTTACAATGAGGCGGCATACAAGCTTGAGAACATCTGACTGGGCACTTTACAGCTTGAAGAACTTGGTATTGAATTTTCTACTTTAAACAACTCACTTTCCCTTTCTTTCTCTTGGTAATAACTGGTCATTTTTGAACACAGAACAGTAGAGGCCCTTCGTCCCACGACGTTGTGCTGACTTTTTAAACCTACTCTACAATCGATGTAACCCTTCCCTCCTACATAGCCCACATACTCCATATTTCTTTCTCCATGTGTCTATCTAGGATTCTCTTAAATAGCCCTGATGTACCAGCCTTCATCGCCACCACAGATTGTTCATGATGACAGACATCCCACTCTGCAAAAACTCATTTCAGGGAGGTAGCACCATCAATTTGCAGGAGACTCCCAGAACTTCCGGGAGAGGTGGGATGTCTGCAATAGAGTAGCTCCTTAGCAGCTAGCCAGCTAGTTTAAATAACGTTAGCTATGCTAATGAACGAATGACACCTGTTAAACTCACCTCAACATGTCTTTTACGGTCTTAACCCACCATGGGCAATAGAAAAGTCTCTGTTGCAAACAGCGCAGCGAGCAACACTGTCATTAGTTTGACCCCTGTTAGCAGGGGTACACTTTAGTGTAGTCTGGGCTGACGTACGTTTTATATTTTCTTTTTTTGGAACACTCTGCCATTCTGACTTTTTTTGGAACTCTCTCGCTCTTGCTCTTGCTCTCGCTCTATCGCGCGCTCTCTCGCTCGTGGTCGCTCTCTCTCGCGTGCTCTCTCACGCTCGGTCTCAAAAAAAATCAATTTCCAGGACATTGTATATAATTTGCGGGCATCAGGGAGCCACTATTAATTTACGGAAGACTCCCGGAACTTCCGGGAGAGGTGGAATGTCTGTAATGATATTAAATGGTTCGAGAGGCCGAGTGGCCTACTCCTGTTCTTACTTTCCTGTGTTCGGTCTTACCAGTAGCACTTTACACACAAAGAAAAAAAAATCAGATCTTAATTGCCCTTGATCTCCATATTGTATGCATTTTGTTAAGCATCCGAGAAGATTTGACTTGTTCACAAGGATTGTTTCAAACTTCTGAAAGTGTCCTGGTGGGTTGCAGCTCAGCCTAACGCAGCACCTACTCTTCTCTGGACTGCTGGAACCTGCAGAGAGTGATAAACGCTGCCCAGTCTATCACAAGTCTACAACCTTCTTCCAGCCACTGCACCAGCTTTGCACCAGGAAGGTTAACAATATTACTGAGGATGCCTGCTGGCCTGGCCATTCTCTTTTCAAAGTTCAAAGCATGTATATTATATGCAACCTTTACGGGCGGCCACGAAACAAAGAAACCTAATAGGACCCATTTTAAAAAAAGATGGTCTAATACCCAATGTGCTGGGGAAAAAAAATCATGCAAACAATAAAAGTAAGAAATGACATTCAGAACTGTGAGTCCATAGCAACAAAGCCAGGTATCACTGCAGCGATTCAGGAGCCTATCTATTGCAGGCCACAGCCTCAGTTCAGTGAGAGACAGTAAGGCTCACCGAACAGCGAGCTGAATCAGCCTGTCCCTCACCTCTAGCCCCGACATCCTGATCTTTTCAATCTGGCCCGGTGCTTAAATCGTCCAAACCTCGAGTTAAATCCTCCATTCCTCACTCTCAGGCCCGGGCCCTGTCGTTTCAATACGCGCTCAACCCTGGGCCCTGTCGTTTCAATATGCTCTCAGGCCCGGGCCTTGTCGTTCCAATACACTCTCAAACCGGGGCCCTGTCATTTCAATATGCTCTCAGGCCCGGGCCCTGTCGTTCCAATACACTCTCAAACCGGGGCCCTGTCGTTTCAATATGCTCTCAGGCCTGGGCCTTGTCGTTCCAATACACTCTCAAACCGGGGCCCTGTCATTTCAATATGCTCTCAGGCCCGGGCCCTGTCGTTCCAATACACTCTCAAACCGGGGCCCTGTCGTTTCAATATGCTCTCAGGCCCGGGCCCTGTCATTTCAGTACAGCCTCAGACCCGGGCCCTGTCGTTTCAATATGCTCTCAGGCCTGGGCCCTGTCATTTCAATACGCCCTCAGGCCCGGGCCCTGTCATTTCAATATGCCCTCAGGCCTAGCCCCTGTTGTTTCAATACGCCTTCAGGCCCGGGCCCCACCACCTCAATTTGGCCCATACCTGACCCTTCCAATTTGAACTGGCGCTTGAACCGATCAAGCCTCAGGCTTTTCCTTGCTCTCAGGCCCAGGCCTGGTCTCCACTGCCTCGGCTCTGGCCCACCTCAGTTCTGCCGCATCAAATCTGTTCCAGCGATGGCCAAACATGGGCTCATTCTTCTACCTTCTAGGAAAGATACAAGAGGTTCAAAACCCTCGTCCAGACTCGGGATCAGCTTTGTCTCCACTGCATGTAAATTTCTGAAACACAGTAATTTCACATTTCTTCCCATGGTGCTGACACATTCTCAGATCTTCAATTCTACCTCTTCCCTTATTGTCACTAATTCAGTTGGAAATACGAGACTTTGACCCATTCCAGGGTGTACTATTTACTCTGTGCCATTCATACTAGCAAGGAATGTCATTACACCCTGATGTTTATGACAATAATCTGAATTCTGACTCAACAAATTCCCTTTGTTCCGCCCACCTCCTCTACCACCTGTACTAAATTGTTTCTCACTGTTACGAGTATTTTTTAAAGATAAGACCCAACGAGTCGACATCTCCCAATCACACCCATACGACCAATTAAACTCCTAATCAGGACGTCTTTTGAAAACCGGAGCACCCGGAAGAAACCCACATTGGTTAAATCTGCAAACAACAGGAATTCTGCAGATGCTGGAAATTCAAGCAACACACATTAAAGTTGCTAGTGAACGCAGCAGGCCAGGCAGCATCTCTAGGAAGAGGTGCAGTCGACGTCTCAGGCCGAGACCCTTCGTCAGGACTAACTGAAGGAAGAGTGAGTAAGGGATTTGAGAGTGGGAGGGGGAGATCCAAAATGTTAGGAGAAGACAGGAGGGGGAGAGATGGAGCCAAGAGCTGGACAGGTGATAGGCAAAAGGGATACGAGAGGATCATGGGAGAGGAGGTCCAGGGAGAAAGACAAGCGGGGGGGGGGAACCCAGAGGATGGGCAAGGGGTATATTCAGAGGGACAGAGGGAGAAAAAGGAGAGTGAGAGAAAGAATGTGTGTATAAAAATAAGTAACAGATGGGGTACGAGGGGGAGGTGGGGCATTAGCGGAAGTTAGAGAAGTCGATGTTCATGCCATCAGGTTGGAGGCTACCCAGACGGAATATAAGGTGTTGTTCCTCCAACCTGAGTGTGGCTTCATCATTGGTTAAATCTGCTCTGCCCTCTTTCCATATTTTGGGAGGGTGACCAAAACTGGTCGCAAATGATTCCATGTGGCCGTGACCCCACTGCAAATAAGTTCGACATTGCATATGACAATCACATTTGACTTTTCGCCCATCGCAGCCGCTGCAGGTGATTGGCTGTTATTTGACAACTCAGGGTCTCTCCGCTGCTCCCCCTGCTGGTGGCTTGCCGCTGGTGCAGCCCTTCGCTGGCTGATGACGCGTCTCCCTCCACAGCGCCACCTGTGGTTAAACTGTCATCGACTCGCGGGTGGCCGTTCTTACCCCCCCTCTCCCCGTCTGATGACGTGGCTTCTGCTCCACCGCGCCTCCGCCGGTGGGGAGGACTCGGGTGGACCCGGGTTCTGGCAGCGCAGCGCCTCCCCCCTGCCCCGCTGTCCTGCCCCCTGCCGGTGCCTCCGCAGAACTGCAGTGACGCATCGGCAAGTGCGGAGGAGTCCGGAAATGAGCGTCAGAATTTCCGGGGGGAGAGTCACCCTGATGAGGATGTGGAGGCGGCACTGAGCATGTGTGGGGACTCGTCATAAGTCAGTGTAAGTGAAGTGTATGATCAAAGTTAATGGTGGCGTGGGGGCGAGCCTCTGGTCCCTGCCTGGGGGTGCGAAATCTACCTTGCAGGCACTCAGGCTGGTGCAGGAGGAACTGCACTGGGAAATGGGAAACGGTGGGGGAAAGATAAACAACTTGTGACTGTGTCCACGTTAAAGGTCACAGAAATACTGGAAAACACAGTCTATGGGGGAACTGGAGGGAACTAGCAGCAGATTTTGTCGCAACATTGAAGAAGTTGATGGGATGAAGGCGATAAATCCCCATGTATGGACACGCTCACCTGCTGGATCTGAGTCACAGGTCGACGCGACCCAGTCACACCCATATGACAAATTAACCTACTAACCCCAACGTCCTTTGAATGTGTGAGGGAAAAAAAACGAGCACCCGGAAGAAACCCATATGTTAAACCTGCTCTGCACGCTTTCCAACTTTTTTGGCCGGGTGACCAAAACCCGGTCACAAATGATTCCATGTGGCCATGGCCCCGCTGCGAGTTAAGTGTGACAGTGCATATGACAATCAGATTTGACTTCTACTCCATTGCCCATGCCTGAGTGCCGTTGAGGAGGTGGGAGGGAGGCACCTCTTGACCCGCTGCGGTAGTGCTGGTGAAGGTGGGGTGGACAGTTCCAGGAGGTGATAGAGGTGTGACAGACCCAGAGGTGATAGAGGTTTGGCCATGTATTTCCAAGACAGGGTGGTGTGCAGCTTAGGATAGAACCTGCAGGTGATGGTGTGCCCCATGTTCTCTTGTTGAGAGAAGTGGATTTGGGAAAGTGTTGACAAAGTGGCCCGGGCATTTTCTAATTGGTACATACTGCAGTCACTGTGCACTGGTGGTGGAGGGAACAACAATTTCGGTCGTGGATGAGGTGCTTTGAAGTGAATAGTGTCATGCTTGTTGAGAGATGTTGCCTCCATAATCAAACAGATAAGAAGAGTGTCCCGTCAAGTGCCTTGACATGTCGCTAGGTGAATCACTCCACGGGACACCTAACCCCTGACCTGCTGGCCCGTGTGAGCTCCTCTTCAATGCTGACTCACAGGGTATTGATGGAGAGACCCAGCAGTGCAAGGCCAGTGAACGTCAAGGGTAGGTGGTGAGGTCCTGTCCTGCTGGAGATGGTCATTGTCAGGGGGGCGGTGGTTACGTCTTCTCTGGTTGGAGGTAATCATTGCTTCATTTGCTGAGGGGCTTGGCCATAGTGCCACCATCAGTGGCACACTGCTGACACGGCGATGGAAGAAGGGTCATTGATAAAAAAGGTTCGGCGCACTGCTGCTGTTCCCCGGGGCTGGAATTACGTCCATTCACGTCCCCTTTGGGCGAGGTTTGATTCCAACCATTGGGTGGCCTTTGACTTGGGACGGCGTAGTGGTTAGCACAACGCTTTACAGTACAGGCGAACGGGGTTCAATTCCCACCCACTGCCTGTAAGGGGTCTGTACGTTCTCCCCGTGACCGTGTGGGTTTCCTCCGGGTGCTCCAGTTTCCTCCCACAGTCCAAAGTATATACTGGTTGGTAGGTAAATTAGTTATTGTAAATTGTCCCGTGATTAGTCTAGGATTAAGTTGGAGGATTACCAGTGGCGTGGCATGAAGGGCAGAAATTAGCCAATTCCGTGCTGTATCTCAATCAATAAATAAATAGACTTCATTTTTGTTAGGGCAGTGTGATGCTACTCTCAGTCAGTGCTGTCGCAATGTCAGAGACAGTCACTCTCACCTCACCTCTGGACTCAAGTTCGTTGTAGACAGAGGTTGTGATGAGGTCTGCAACCAGATCTTCCTCCCAAAATCCAAGCTGGGCACCGGCGAGCAAGTACCATTTGACGCCTTCCATTACTTTGAAAGCAAGTTTTGTTCAGAGATGGTTAGCCAGAAGTGGATTAGTCCTGCTTCTAGTGACTGGAACGTGCCTGCGCATCTTCCCATGATCAGCCGTAACACAAACAAAATGCTGGAGGAACTCAGCAGGTCAGGCAGCATCTGTGGAAAGGATGTTTCGAGCTGAGGGTCTTCACCAGGACCAGAAAGGAAGCTGGAATAAGGTGGGGGGGGGACCAGGGGAAGGGGGAAGCCAGGTAGGTGGGGGAGGGGGGAAAGTGAGAAGCTGGGAGGTGATAGGTGGAAAACGCAAAAGGTTGAAGAAGGAGGAATCTGATAGGAGAGCATAGTGGACCATTGGAGAAAGGGAAGGAGGGGGGCATCAGGGAAGATGAAAGGCAGGTGAGAAGAAGAGAAAGAGTTGGGGGGGGCTGGAATAGAAAAAGAGAGAATGGGGAGGGGAAGAAATTACCGGAGAAATTGATATTCATCCCATCAGGTTGGAGGCTACCTGAATGGAATATGAGGTGTTTCTCCTCCACCTTCAGAGTGACCTCGTCGTGGTAGTAGAGGAGGCAATGGATGACCTCGTCGTGGTAGTAGAGGAGGCAATGGATGACCTCATCGTGGTAGTAGAGGAGGCAATGGATGACCTTGTCGTGTTAGTAGAGGAGGCAATGGATGACCTGTCGGAATGGGAATGGGGATTGGGATTAAAGTGGATAGCCACTGGGAAATCCTGCTTGTTTGCAGACGGACTCCCAACGTGGGCAGGAACTGCTCGAGTGGAGGCACAGCTCATTGACGTTTGGTACCACAGTCAGCACGGTGACTGACTTCTTCATGGACTCCAACAAGACTGTGTGCTAAATGGAGGAAGTTTGCGGGTGAGTGAAGTATACACAGGGATGCAGCCATAATTGAGCACAAATTTCAAAATCAGTTGGCAGGCAGATGGAGCAAGGTAAATATCATCTTAGCATTATTGCAAAGCGGGGGTGCAGCTTACCGATAGGGAAGTGTTGTTTCAACAGTACAGGATACTGGTGAGGCCACACCTGGAATACCTTGCATGATATTAGCCCCCTTATTTAAGATGAGTGGTGGGTGAGATACATCTCTACCACAGGAGGTGTAAGGCACTCCTTCCCTCCGCTAGCCTGTAGATCACCCTTGGACAAGGTGTAGCACCTGTGTAGCCCCCCGATCAGGGTCACATGAAGCCATGAGAGCAGGTGCTGGATAGTCGTACCAGCTGCTGGTGTGTATCACAAGTCCTGGTTATGTGACCACTGATGCCAGGCAGACAGTCTCTGCAGTAGACAATAGGTGCAGGAGTAGGCCATTCAGCCCTTCGAGCTAGCACCGCCATTCACTGTGATCATGGCTGTCATCCACAATCAATATCCAGTTCCTGCCTTCTCCCCATAATCTTTGATTCCGCTATCTTTAAGAGCTCTATCCATCTCTTTCTTGAAAGCGTCCAGAGACTTGGCTTCCACAGCCTTCTGGGGCAGAGCATTCCATATATCCACCACTCTCTGGGTGAAAAACTGTATTGATAATGGCTGGGGTCACCGGTCTTGTAAACACACTGCCCAGACGAAGGCAAACCAGTTCTATACAAAAAAGACTCTGCCAAGAACAGTCATGATCATGGAAACTGTGATCGCCCTCGTCACACATAATGATGGTGATGATATTTAATAAAGTATGAGCGGACATTGGAGAGAGTTTAGGAGACATTCACCAGATTAATTCCGGAGCTGTCCTCTCAGCAGAAATTAGATCAGTGTTCTTTGGAGATCAGGAAAATAAGGGAAGATCTTATTAAAAGATTTAAGATCCTGAGGGGAACATGACATAGTAGGTGTTTAGCTTTTTCGCTGGGGGGCAAGGATCTTGGACATTACAGAGGGCAGTCATTTAAAACTGGAACTTCTCACAGAGGGTGGTGAATCACTGGCATTCCCCACCCCAGGGGGTTGTGGAGGTTGAATCAGTGGGGCTGTTTAGAGAAGCTGGATGCATTTTAGGAAGATCAGCAAATTGAGGGCTATGAGTAGAAATTTCCACCAAGTTTAGTAGCTAAGCCACACGTGAAGACCGGGAGCTGGACTTAGTTGTCAGAGGCTATTTGAGATGCATGTTTTTTGGGAGCATTTAATAGGCAGTGGGAGCTGATCCCTACTATGTCCCCCAGTTATGATAGCCTTAAGGCTTACTGGGCAATAATGAGTCAAGTTCACTTGAGTGTTGGCTGCATTCCTCATTGGACCAAGTAATGTCCTGGACTGGTAGTGATGATAGGTTGAGGAGAATGCTGATCCACATGAGGACATTTGTTGGGATGTACATCTCTGCTGCTGTTTCCTTTTTGTCAATAGCACCTTGTAGTTGCCCAGCTCTGAGCTTCAAGATCCGCTGTAATGCTGCACAACACAAGAAGTGTGTCTCGGGGAATTTGTCTCCACAAGGACTCTGTAGTGGTTACTTGTACCAATGGCTTCGTGAGCCTCTGTTGCATAGAGCCACAGAGCTTGACCCTGCAACTCGATTCACTCATTGCCTGCCATTAATCCGATCTGGCGGCCCTATCCTTCGGGCTTCCGCCAGCCTTGTCTGTGACGGTGCTACGAACCCATCGTTGGTGACCAACAAAGCTGTACCCCCCAAACAGGACAGCGCACATCCTGTGCCTCGTTACTATAACCGTCCAAGTTTTATTTGGAGTGGAGGAGCAGTGATCCATCAGCTGAGGGAGGAAGGGGAGAGGCAGTCAGGAGAAGGTTTGCTCCCAATGTCACAACATCCAGAATCGATGCTGAGGACTTTGAAGTACCTCCCTTCTACACACTTCTGATGGATCCATCGTACTGGTGGGGTGAGACGTACCCAGGGCTTGTGGCGGAGGAGTGTGGTAATATGATTATGAGTGTTGGACTTTTCCTTAATTTGTCTGTGGGACTTCTCTCCCACCTTGGTCACAGTCATCAGATGGTTATAGAGAGGACTTAGTAATGCTGACTGCACTGGGAGTCAATTGCCCATGCTTACCTTTGATGCCTAGGGGAATGTAATTGGTATTGGGTTATTAATGTCACAGTGAAAAGCTTTGGTTTGCGTGTCCGTATTCAGAGGTCCGTTCCTTTTCATTCCTCCTACATTTGAACGTAGTGGTACTGGTACAGCTGCGTGGCTGATTATGACTTATAAGGATCAACCACCTAATTGGATGGGTCTAGAGTCACATACAGGTCAGAGCGAGTGAGGACTTCAGAGTTCTTCCCTGCAGGACATTAGTAAACCAGATGGGTTTTCACGACAAACCTGTCTTTTTTTCCCCACATGGTCATCGTTATGTTTTGTAACTTCAAAACGTTAATCTAGTTCAGATAAAGATGGGAGTCCGGGAATACGGGTCGAACTTCATCATTAACTTTATGCTTTAACGTGTCACATGTCAGTGTGATGATGTATGCAATTAACATATTTTTACATATAGCCTGTCATTAGTTATTTAAATGAACAAGAATGCTTACATAAGTATAAAAGATTTCTGAAACGTTAAATATACAAGAGTCATCGTTACCATGTCTGGTTGATGTACTTTATTTATACTTTATTGTCGCCAAACAATTGATACTAAAACGTACAATTATCGCAGTGATATTTGATTCTGCGCTTCCCGCTCCCTGGAGTACAAATCGATAGTAAATATTAAAAATTTAAATTATAGATCATAAATAGAAAAATGGAAAGTAAGGTAGTGCAAACAAAAACCGATAGGCAGGGGTACGGCCCAGATCCGGGTCAGGATCCGTTCAGCAGTCTTATCACAGTTGGAAAGAAGCTGTTCCCAAATCTGGCCGTACGAGTCTTCAAGCTCCTGAGCCTTCTCCCGGAGGGAAGAGGGACGAAAAGTCTGTTGGCTGGGTGGGTCGTGTCCTTGATTATCCTGGCAGCACTGCTCCGACAGCGTGCGGTGTAAAGTGAGTCCACGGACGGAAAATTGGTTTGTGTGATGTGCTGTGCCGTGTTCACGATCTTCTGCAGCTTCTTCCGGTCTTGGATAAGACAACTTCCATACCAGGTTGTGATGCACCCTAGAAGAATGCTTTCCACGGTGCATCTATAAAAGTTAGCTACTAGATAATAGATAATAGATAATCTATTATCTGCAAGTTCCAGATCGTTAACCGAACAATTCCAAATCCTGCTGCCATGGTGGGATTTGAATCTGGATCGTTAGACCAATAGCACCCAATGGCCTTCGTATTTTATATTTCCTAATCACAGAGACAGAGGCAATTTGGCCCATTGAGTTCATGCTAGCCCTCCCATCACACCCGTTCCTACACCTGTTCTCCTCTAACCTCTGTCTCACATCAACGCTGTCCATTCTCCTACCACCCACTTTCCCAAGGGTTATTGCGGTGACCTGCCAACCCACACGCCTCGTTGGGACAAATAGCCTATTTCTGCTCCTGTGTCTGAGGTTGGGTGGGACTACAACCAGAGGTCGTGGGTTAAGGGTGAAAGGTGACAAGTTTAAGCGGAACATGAAGAGAAACTTCTTCACTCAGAGGATCATGAGAGTGTGGAATGAGTGGTGCACTGAAGCTAGATTTCAAAGTTTAAGCAAAGTTTGGATAGGTGCATGGAGGGCTACAGTCTCGGTGCAGGTTGATGGCAATAGACAGTTTAAATGGTTCAGCACAGGAGTGTGATAGATGGGCCAAAAGTCCCGTTTCTGTGCTCTAATTTTCTATGACTAAGAGATTCGCAGGATGTGGTCTGCTTTGGTGAGTTTTAGATACAAGGAAAGATCGGAGAGGCTGGGGTTGGTCTTACTGGATCCCAAGAGGCTGAGAGGTGATCTTAAGTGATTCACATATTTATGAGGGACTTAGGTCACAATCTTTTCCCAAAAATAGGAGACACTAAAACTAGAAGCAAAAGGTTAAGGTGAGGGGGAAGTTATTTAAAGATCTGGGGCGGATGTTTGTGGGTAAGATGGTCGGTGTATGGAGGATGCTGCCAGAGAGAGTGATAGAGGTAGGTACAATGATAAATGGCATTTGCATAGGTACGTGGGTCGGAAAAGAACGGAGGGACGTACAGTATTGAGCAAAGGTCTTAGGCACGTTTATAACGCAGGTGCCTAAAAAATTTTGCAAAGTACTGTATTCATCAACCTGGAGCAGGAAGCGAGTTTGTAACTTTGGCGGGAGCAAAGGATGTCGGGAATGGCGAGGGTGGAGCGCTGCGGGAGGGGTGTGGGACAGGTGGCAGAGAAGGAATGTTGTGGGGTGGGGATTGGTGTGGGTGCAGACACACCCAGCCCTGAGACACCAGACAGGGTAATTTGGTTCCAAACAATTGGTTTATTGATCATTACAGAATGTCTCTCTGGTGCTTCCCGCTCCCTCCCCTCTCCCTTCCCGTTTTCCCAACCATGATTCCCCTCTCCCTGACCCCTTCCCACTCTTGGTCCACAAGGGAGACCCATATCAGAATCAGGTTTATCACTCACATATGTCAGGAAATTTATTTTTTGCGGTAGCAGTACAGTGCAATACATAAAATTACTACAGTACGGTGCAAAAGTCTTAGGCTCCCTAGCAACAGGAGTTCTGCAGATGCTGGAAATTCAAACAACACACATCAAAGTTGCTGGTGAACGCAGCAGGCCAGGCAGCATCTCTAGGAAGAGGTACAGTCAATGTTTCAGGCCGAGACCCTTCGTCAGGACTAACTGAAGGAAGAGCTAGTAAGAGATTTGAAAGTGGGAGGGGGAGGGGGAGATCCAAAATGATAGGAGAAGACAGGAGTGGGAGGGATGGAGCCAAGAGCTGGATAGGTGATTGGCAAAGGGGATACGAGAGGATCATGAGACAGGAGGTCCAGGGAGAAAGAAAAGGTGGGGGGGGGGAACCAGAGGATGGGCAAGGGGTATAGTGAGAGGGACAGAGGGAGAAAAAGGAGATTGAGAGAAAGGATGTGTGTATATAAATAACGGATGGGGTACGATGGGGAGGTGGGGCATTAGCGGAAGTTAGAGAAGTCGATGTTCATGCCATCAGGTTGGAGGCTACCCAGACGGAATATAAGGTGTTGTTCCTCCAACCTGAGTGTGGCTTCATCTTTATAGTAGAGGAGGCCGTGGATAGACATGTCAGAATGGGAATGGGATGTGGAATTAAAATGTGTGGCCACTGGGAGATCCTGCTTTCTCTGGTGGACAGAGCATAGGTGTTCAGCAAAGAGGTCTCCCAGTCTGCGTCGGGTCTCACCAGTATATAGAAGGCCCCCCCTTTTCTTTCTCCCTGGACCTCCTGTCCCATGATCCTCTCGTATCCCCTTTGCCAATCACCTGTCCAGCTCTTGGCTCCATCCCTCCCCCTCCTGTCTTCTCCTATCATTTTGGATCTCCCCCTCCCCCTCCCACTTTCAAATCTCTTACTAACTCTTCTTTCAGTTAGTCCTGATGAAGGGTCTCGGCCTGAAACGTCGACTGTACCTCTTCCTAGAGATGCTGCCTGGCCTGCTGCGTTCACCAGCAACTTTGATGTGTGTTGCTAGGCTCTCTAGCTATACATTTGTGCCTAAGACTTTTGCACAGTGCTATAGGGACTAGCTCGGATGAACATCTTGTTCTACATGGATGAGTCACGCCTGTTTCTGTGCTGCATGACTCGATATTTGTTTGTTTGTTTATTTATTACATCCAAGGTAGCAAAAATCTTTATGTTGCACCTCCATCGCAACGTACAAGCAATAAAGAGAGGAGACGTGGGGGGATATTGCCCAAACACTAAGATTGTATACATAATTATTTTGTAAGCATGTATGTAAGCTTCAAATTCCTTGGTGTCCACATTTCCGAGGATCTCACCTGGTCCCTGAACTCCTCCATCCTGATCAAAAAGGCACAACAGCGCCTTTATTTCCTGCAGAGCATCAAGAAAGCTCACCTCTGTCTCAGGATACTGACGGACTTTTACCACTGTACCATTGAGAGCATACTCACCAACTGCATCTCAGTGTGGTATGGCAATTGTCCCGTATCGGACTGCAAAACACTCCAGTGTGTGGTGAAAACTGCCCAGCGGATTATCAGCACCCAATTGCCTACCATTGAGAACATCTACCATAAACACTGCCTGGGCAGGGCGAAAAGCATTATCAGGGATGCATCTCACCCTAACCATGGGCTTTTTACTCTCCTCCCATCCGGTAGGCGCTACAGGAGCCTCCGCTCCCGCACCAGCAGGCACAGGAAGAGCTTCTTCCATGAGGCTGTGACCCTGCTGAACCTCACATCACAGCGCTAAGCAGTATTGCACCCATATTGTACTGTCTCAGTACTTTTATATTTGTGTGCTGTAGCACTTACTTTTCATTCACAGTTATTTTGTAAATAACACTATTCTTTGCATTTCTGGTCAGATGCTAAATGCATTTCATTGGCTTTGTATCTGTACTCAGCACAATGACAATAAAGTTGAATCTCATCTAATCTAATGTCCAGTCAGATATGCAGTCAGATCAGTGTATATCGATAGATCTGATGGCCTGGTGAAAGAAGCCGGCCCGGAGCCTGTTGGTCCTGGCCTCAATCCTGTGATACCGTTTGCCAGGTGGAAGCAGCTGAAACAGTCTGTGTTGGGGTGACTGGAGACCCTAATGATCCTCCGGGCCTTTTTTACGCACCTGCTGCTGTAAATGTCCTGAATAGAGGAACGTTCACATCCACAGATGCACTGGGCTGTCCACACCACTCTCTGCAGCGCCCTGCGATTGAGGGAAGTACAGTTCCCGTACTAGGCGACGACACAGAAAATCAGGATGCTCTCGATAGTGGCCCTGCAGAAAGTCCTGAGGACTTGGAGGCTCATGCCGAACTTCTTCAGCCACCTGAGGTGAAAGAGGCATTGTACTTTTTTCACCACACAGCCGGTACATATAATCCAGGTGAGATCCTTGGTGATGTGTATACCGAGGAACTTAAAACTACTCACCCTCTCAACTACAGTCCCATTGATGTCAATAGGGGCTAGCTTGTCTCCATTCCTTCTGTAATCCATGATCATCTTCTTTGTTTTTTTTTCACATTGAGAGAGAGATTGTCTTCTTGGCACCATGGTTTTAGAGTGTTGACTTCTCCTCTGTAGGCTATCTCATTATTAGACATAAGGACTATCAATGTCATGTTATCTGCAAATTCGATCAGCAGATTGGAGCTGTGCATGGCAACATGGTAGTGGGTGTATTGGGAGTAGAGGAAGGGGCTCAGGACACAACCCTGGGGGGCTCCTGTGTTGAGGGGCAGAGGGGCAGAGGTGAGGAAAACCGTCCTTACCACCTGCCGGCGATCCAACAGGAAGTCCAGGATCCAGCTTGGCAGGGCGGGGCGCAGGCCAAGTTCTCCGAGCTTCGTGTCGAGCCTGGGAGGGAATTGTGGTGCTGAATGCTGAAACGTAGTCCAAGAACAGCGTTCTCACATAAGCATCCCTCTTCTCCAGGTGAGTGAGGACTGTGTGTAGTGCTGGGGTTACAGCATCGTCTGTCGATCGGTTGTGTCGCTAGGCGAAATGTAGGGGGTCCACTGTGTGTGGTAGCATGCTGCAGAAGTAGTACTTGACCAGCCTCTCAAAGGATTTGCTTGTGATTGAGGTGAGTGCGACAGGACGCCAGTCATTCAGACATGTCACCTTGGTTTTCTGTGGTACAGGGACAATGGTGGATGTTTTGAAGCAGGAGGCCTCTACACATTAGGTGAGGAGTGATTAAAGATCTCTCTACTCTTTGTAATCTTGCAAAATTCTGTTCATTCTATCGATGATAACCCCTGCTCCCCTCCCCACTGCCCATTCATTTATGAAAAGATTGATTGGGAGCCACTCTAGAATGAAGGAAGTTTCAAATCTCATACATCAAAGTTGCTGGTGAACGCAGCAGGCCAAGCAGCATCTATAGGAAGAGGCGCAGTCGACGTTTCAGGCCGAGACCCTTCTTCATGACTAACTGAAGGAAGAGTGAGTAAGGGATTTGAAAGCTGGAGGGGGAGGGGGAGATGCAAAATGATAGGAGAAGACAGGAGGAGGAGGGATGGAGCCAAGAGCTGGACAGGTGATAGGCAAAAGGGGATACGAGAGGATCATGGGACAGGAGGTCCGGGAAGAAAGACGGGGGGGGGGGGTGACCCAGAGGATGGGCAAGAGGTATATTCAGAGGGACAGAGGGAGAAAAAGGAGAGTGAGAGAAAGAATGTGTGCATAAAAATGAGTAACAGCTGGGGTACGAGGGGGAGGTGGGGCCTACTTCTCTAACTTCCGCTAGGCCCCACCTCCCCCTCGTACCCCAGCTGTTACTCATTTTTATGCACACATTCTTTCTCTCACTCTCCTTTTTCTCCCTCTGTCCCTCTGAATATACCTCTTGCCCATCCTCTGGGTCACCCCCCCCCGTCTTTCTTCCCGGACCTCCTGTCCCATGATCCTCTCGTATCCCCTTTTGCCAATCACCTGTCCAGCTCTTGGCTCCATCCCTCCCCCTCCTGTCTTCTCCTATCATTTTGCATCTCCCCCTCCCCCTCCAGCTTTCAAATCCCTTACTCACTCTTCCTTCAGTTAGTCCTGACGAAGGGTCTCGGCCTGAAACGTCGACTGCGCCTCTTCCTATAGATGCTGCTTGGCCTGCTGCGTTCACCAGCAACTTTGATGTATGTTGCTTGAATTTCCAGCATCTGCAGAATTCCTGTTGTTTGAAGTTTCAAATCTGTTAGCCTGACGTCACTCAGGGGAAAACGCTAACAAAAGCGTTAGGAAATAATCATAGGGACAGAGTTGATGTGGAGCTATGTAGTGGCGGGTGGGAGAACTGTTCAGTGTGGTGCCCTGAGAATTGCAGATAATGTACCAGTCAAGGGATTATAAGCAAAATTAGAGCCTGTGATTGTGGGTGATGTACTGGTTTGAATTGAGGATTGATTAACAACCAGAGAAGGACTAAACAATTCATGATCAGTTTGGGATGCTGTGATTCATGTGGGGTCCCAGCTGTTCATAGTTTTTTATAAAATAATTCAGAGGATACAGAGTTTGCTATCTCCAAGAGCAAAGCTAGGTGGCAGTATAGGCTGAGCTAGCTGGTAGTTTAGGTTGAGGGGAGGTGTCCCAGGGGAATACTGCCAGCTCAGTGAATGGGCAGATTATTTATTTGTGGAGATACAGCGGGGAATATGCCCTTCCAGTCTAATCACATGACAATATACAGTGACTAATTAACCTACCAACCGGTACGTCTTTGGTCTGTGGGAGGAACCCGGAGCACCCGGAGGAAACCCGCGCGCTCGCCGGGAGAGTGTTCAAACTCCTTCGGGACAGCGGCGGAATTGAACGTGGGTGACTGGTGCTGCAGAGTGTCGCCCCCATGGAATATAATATGCGGTACTCTGCTTTGGTGGAAAAAAACAGAAAATATGGAGCACTTTTTAAATCATGAGAGATTGAAAGGTGTTGATGTTCATAATATAATCATAAGCTCTTTATTGATCACGAGTGGGAAATTATTTTGTTTCAGCAGCAACATTTAAAAACACACATAGCAAAATCTAATAATAATATAATGTTAACTAATAAAGTACAGAATAAAAATATACATGATAATAATTTACCAATGTGCAATAATAATGGACAAACTAATAAAACAGACTATTGAACTATGATGTGTGTTCTCTGTCACACAGAGATGACCTGTATATGCTTATCACATTTGGAAGAGAGTAGAAATGTGAATGGGCCATTTGGCCTGTTCTTCCTGCTCTGCTGGTATTCCTAGCGCGTGAGACATTTAAAGTTACTGTGAGTACGAGAGTGAAGATGCTCTGCTGGTGAGGTTGCGCTAGGAATATTGTGTATCTGCCCGATCTCCTTGCCTAGGGAAGTTTACACCTGCAGCAGGAGAACATGGACCAGGGTCACCATATTCATTCTGTGCTGGCTATGCTTTCCCGAGGAGGGTTAACACGGAATGAGAGGTGGCAATGAGCTGTACAAAGTTCAAACAGAGCATCACAAAATCAATGAAGCAATTAGTTAACTACGATGGTGGTGAATATTGGTGGCTCGGGTTGAGGTGTTTGACGTTGTGGTGCTCGCCAAGCTCGCGGACGTTCCATCACCAGTTGAGGTGACAGAAGCAGTGCGCAGTTGTTACTGTTTCTCTCTCGGAGTGCTCATATTTATCTCGGCCCCGGGCACCTGCCTCCATCCCTTTGGCTTCCCCTTCAGCTGACCATTGAATTCTACTGCCTCGCGTTTCTTTGGCTCTTAGGGGTTTGTAGATGGCGTCGACTTCGATATGTTTGCTTACGTAGTTATCAGTAGAGAACTACGCTTCTAAAAATTCTCGCGCCTGCTTCATGTTTGCCTGCGCCAGGACCTCCCCGGTGTCCCAGTTACGTCGGCCAGACAGGATGTAAACTCTTACAGCACAAACTGGCGGTATGGAGGCATGATCCACGGTCGCCGATCTGGGTACGTGAAGACCGAGAGCGACTCTGCGGAGGTCCCGGCGCGGGCGAGCATGAAGTGGCGCAAGAGTACGTCGAAACGTGGTTCTCTTCTGATAACTTCTTAAACAAATATATCAACATAGACACCACTTACGAACACCTAAAAGCCAAAGAAACGCGAGCCAATAGAATTCAAAGGTCAACTGAGGGGGCAATCAGGACAGAGGCAAGCGAATGGTGGAGGGAGGAGGCCTATATAAACACAAGCACTCCCAAAGAGAAACACCAACAACCGTGCACTGACGATGTCTTCTCGTGATGAAATGTCTGCAAGCTAGCGAGCACCACAACACCAGGTAATCGACTCCTGATTAGGCTGTCTAGAACCAGGGGTCCCACTCTCAGAATGAAGAATGGTCCTTTAATACTGGGATAAGGATAAGCCATTTCATTCATTCAGAGTAGTTAATTTTGTAATTCTCCACCCAAGTATACTTCAGTCAAGTTTACTCAAAGCTGAGCTGGGAAGCAAGGAAATTGGCTCAGGGCAGAAAAGTATTGCTGAGCTAAAAGGTTAGTTATTAAATGTTGAAGCAAGAATAACAGGCAAAGTCACCTATTCTTGTTTCTATTTCATGTGCTGTGTGTGTGTGTGTGGTTGCTGCTGAGTGAAAACTCAAGAACGTCAGTCTGTGTGTGAGAGTGAGATTCCATAAGTTCCAGGATAATGTCTCACACAAGGGTGATATTCTGATTTAGGGCATGATCAGCAAACGAACACCCAGACACTGAGGAATTCCGTATAGTTTGTTGGCCTTCGGTAGTTTCTGAATGTGGTAGTTGGACAGGGTACAGTGGGATTCTGGAAAGGTTTGTTGTTTTCAGAAATGTTTGGACTCTGAGCTGTTAATCCAGGGGCAGGCTGGAAACGGCCTGTGGTTTAGTTTTCAAGCAGAAATTGGAGAGGATTAATTTTAAAACCATGGGTACAAGGCGCTTCTATTTAGTGGAGTGATCAGGTGGAATTAGCGTTAGTATCCTCCAATTTAACAGCACTATAAATGCTCCTGGTGTTCCTATCCAGGACCTAGTGCCGTACAACCTCGGGCAGGAGCTAGTGAGTAGACTGTGAGCACAAGTAGCTGACAAGTTGTTCACTGCTGTGAGTTGTGCTCTCTCCTCAGGAGTCCCGCAGGAATGGATGGATCATATCTGGTGGTTGTGGGCAGTCTCTTTGTTTTCCAGCTCCTCTTCCACGTGATATCTCCGCGCCTCTCCACTCTGCTCTGCTGGGGTTACAGCCGCTTATCTCAGGCACAGAAAACAGAATGGCACTCCAGGTACTCGATCTCTGCATTCTGGTAAACGGTGCAAAGTTCCTGATAGGTTACAGGCGGGCTCACCTCCCCGGGCAGATTGAGCTGCTGTCTGTGTTTATTAGTCTCTGCAGCCGATCGAGGCAGCAAGTGCTACCTCCAGCCGTCAGATCAACTCCCGCATTCTGCAAATGCACGGGAGGTGTGCTTGATAACGTGTCATTCCAGCATCTAAATGTTGCTTCAGTTCTACCTTACTTGTCCCCAAGTATTAACCAGGTTATGGTGTCGACCTCGGACACTACCCCATATCCAAGGGTAAAGACTAGCTAAAATCTCCACCATTTCCACTCTTCCGTCCCTCAGTAGCCTGGAGTATATCCCACTGGGTGTGACCAGCATCCCTACATTGAGGTCCATCGCCCTTCCAGTACAACCTCTGCCTCTGATCCGCGTTCAGACCTGAAGTCGGCTGCTTCAGACACTGCAGAGGAGCTTACTCTGCTCCAGCTTCCACGTGTCCTGTCCAGTTGAGTATCCCCAGGGTAGACGAAGCCCGAGTCAGGCAAAGGAGAGAGATCCATCTTCACTGGGGCATTTGCTTCACAGGTTAGTTCCAAGGTTTCCTTTACATAATCGCACTGTGATTGTCCACCCCTCCACCTGCCACAGCTTTCTAACCATAAGAATTATAGAGTAAGGAAAAGGCCTTTCGGCCCATCAAGTCCCTGCTAACCAGAAAAACCCCATTTACGCCAATCCTACAGTACTTCCATTTTATTCTCCCCACATTCCCGTTATCTCCCCCCTCAGAGTCTACCCCCGCCTACCCGCCAGTGGGGATTTACAGTGTCCTATCTCCCCACACGTCCCTGGAACGTGGGGGAAATCCAGGCGGTCACAGGAGAATATGCAGACTCCACGCAGCCAGTAGCGCAGGTCAGGATTGAACCCGGGCTGCTGGGCCAGTGGGGCAACAGCCCGACCGGAGTGCGGCACCTCGGCCCGAATGAGTTGATCGCCAGTTTCTGAAGGGCTGCTTCATACCGTCATCTTGCTCCCTTGCTGATCCATCAGGCACGGGAGCAACCGCTCGGCAAGAATGACTGTACGCGTAAGTTGGATGTAAACGATAAATCCCTGGGGGGGTTTACTTTGCAGCTTCTAATTACAGATGCTTAACCTGTAAATAAATGAAACTGAGACACTGTTGTCTTAGTCCAGTAATCACTGGTTAACTTGCGCTGAGAAACCCACCACCAGTAAGATTCTGAGGGAATCAGTACCTTCAGCATACACATAATATAATGTCCCGACTCACCTGGGATCTCCTGGTATTGACTTGATCGCGCCTTACAGCGCATTATTTTTCGTGCTTGGACCCAACTTTTTGCCGTTCCTCTGCAGGTGCGTGTCCACAATTCATGCTCTTGTCGTTGGGAGTCTCGCTCTGTACATCCTCTGGTTCGATGACGACGTCAACAGAGACCGAATCTGGTAAGAGCCCGCAAGTCCCAGCGTGAGCCTTTAAGTGAAATCTGCAGGGACCTAACTGAAAGGAAACCCTCAGCAGCTGCTACAAAGATGGCAGAGGCAAGGTCTCAGAGGGCACCCAACCCTTTGCGAGTGTGAAACAGCAGGATTTGCTGGCTCAGGATGGTGAAATGTGGAGGAAACAGTGGGCCCCCAGCCCAGGATGTACTGAGCAATGCTGTTGGCAGTTTGCCTACTAATTTCCATCAGTGCCCTTCTCTCCTTCCACCTCTGATCTCCCCCTTTGATGAACCATTCCCCCCTCATCTCCTTTGTATTGTGAGACCATGTTGCCAGTTTTGTCTGCTCTTATCAGGAACCAGCTGTTATTGTGGGTGTATTTTTTTTAAACACGAGATGCAGCAGATGCTGGAAGTACTGAGCAATCTGATACCCTAAGTAGTGGACGTGGAGGAAGGTGAGGACGAAGAGAGTTCTGAATCACTGAGTTCTGAAGTCAGTGGGAAGTGAGTGGACAAGACGTGGGACTTCAGTGGCTTCAAGGGTTACCTCGTTGCATTGGGATTACTTTAAAGCCCTATTCTCAAAGATTTTGACACAGCTGAAGTACTGACTGCTAACCCAATAGTGGTAACCGGGGGTGGTTGGGAAAGCTATTTTTGTTACTTCCAGGGTGAAGTTTCAGAATTAGTCAGACACAATAGATGCTTTTTTTTCCAAAAATGGCAATTCTGGCTCAGTCCGTTAATCTTAAGTGGGATATTGGTCGATTTTTTGATGATCAAATGTATTAGCGCGAACACAGGGTTGGCTTACTGTCTGTGCCTGCTCCTGCCCCACTGAACGCGCGTCTGTATACCTCAACCCAATTTTATCCCTCTTGGTTCAGACCCTTCCTATCTACATCCACGGTCCTCCACGTGCTCTCGATCTCCTCAACAACTTCGAGTTCCCTAGCCCTGACCACCTCATTTTCACCATGGATGTCCAGTCCCTATACACTTCTGACCCCCCCCCCCACCATCAAGAAGGCCTTAAAGCTCTCTGCTTCTTCCTCAACAACGGACCCGACCAGTTTCTGTCCATCACCACCTTCCTCCCATCTGGCAGGACTGGTCCTCAGGCTCCACAATTTCTCTTTCAGCTCCTCCCACATTTTCCAAACTGAAGGTGAATCCAAGGAACCCAGCAAACCTGCCATTCTGTTGGCTATGTGAAACAGTTCATGTTCCGTGCCTTCCTTGGTAATGCTCTCCAAATCTTTTACGCTTCATTTACAAATGCATCGTTGCTGCTTCTTGCACCCTGCAAAGCTCGTCAATTTCATCAACTTTGCCTCCAGCTTCCACTCTGCCTTTAAATCCACTTTGGTCCATTTCTACCACCTCTCTCCCCTGTCTGTCTTCATCTCTGGAGACGAATTGTCTACCAATATCTTGTATAAAGCTACTGACTCTCTCTCTCTCTCTCTCTCTCAGCTAACTTGACTATACTTCTTCCCGCCCTGTCACTTGCAAAAATGCTATTCCCCGTTCTCGGTTCCTTCGTCGACATCACATCTGTTCCCAGGATGAGTCTTTCCAGGGGAACAGGGATGTCCTCCTTCCTCAAAAAGCAGGGTTTCACAATTACTAAATGCTGCCCTCACCATTACTAAATGCTGCCCTCACCATTACTAAATGCTGCCCTCACCTGCATCACCTCTGTTTCCCAGATATTACCCCCTCCCCATCTTTCCGTTGCCTCAGCAGGGGTATAGCATTCCACCTCATGAGCCTCCACAGCTGCACGTTATTCTCAGCGACATGCACCATCTTCAGTGGGATACTACCACCAAATACATCTTTACCCCCCCCCCACTTCACTCTCTGCTTCACGCAGGGGTTACTCCCTCCATGATTCCCTTGTCCGTTCCACCCTGCTGGCACAAGCCTACAGAGAGTAAAAGTGCCACGGCTGCCCATTCACTTCTCCTGCGCCTCCATTCAGGGTCCCAAACTGTCCCTCCAGGTGAGGCAACACCTCACCAGCCACGTTGGGGTCTCCTACTGTATCCAGTGGTCCCGGTGCGACTCCTCTATATTGATGAGACCCAATGAAGAACAGGGGAGCTCCTTGTCAAGCACCTTCACTCCAGCTGCAAAAGACAGGATTTGTCGGTGGCCAGCTATTTTAGTTCCATTCCCCATTCCCACTCTGACATATCAGTCCATGGCCTCCTCCACCACGATGAGGCCACTGTTAGACGGGAGGAGCAACGCCTGATATTCCAACTGGGTAGCCTCCAACCCAACCTGATGGTGTGAGCAATGACTTCTCCAACAACACACACAAAACGCTGGTGGAACGCAGCAGGCCAGACAGCATCTACAAGAAGAAGCACAGTCGACGTTCCGGGCTGAGACCCTTCGTCAGGACTTCTCCAACCTCCAGTTTTCCCCTTCCCCTCCTTCAATTCTCCGCTCTGATCCAGAATTCAGAAACAAAGGTTCTGAACTTAAAGAGGGGTAACTTTGAAGGTATGAGACGTGAATTAGCTAAGATAGACTGGCAAATGACGCTTAAAGGATTGATGGTGGATATGCAATGGCAAGCATTTAAAGATTGCATGGATGAACTACAACAATTGTTCATCCCAGTTTGGCAAAAGAATAGATCAAGGAAGGTAGTGCACCCGTGGCTGACAAGAGAAATTAGGGATAGTATCAATTCCAAAGAAGAAGCATACAAATTAGCCAGAAAAAGTGGCTCACCTGAGGACTGGGAGAAATTCAGAGTTCAGCAGAGGAGGACAAAGGGCTTAATTAGGAAGGGGAAAAAAGATTATGAGAGAAAACTGGCAGGGAACATAAAAACTGACTGTAAAAGCTTTTATAGATATGTGAAAAGAAAAAGATTGGTTAAGACAAATGTAGGTCCCCTACAGACAGAAACAGGTGAATTGATTATTGGGAGCAAGGACATGGCAGACCAATTGAATAACTACTTTGGTTCTGTCTTCAATAAGGAGGACATAAATAATCTTCCGGAAATAGTAGGGGACAGAGGGTCCGGTGAGATGGAGGAACTGAGGGAAATACATGTTAGTAGGGAAGTGGTGTTAGGTAAATTGAAGGGATTAAAGGCAGATAAATCCCCAGGGCCAGATGGTCTGCATCCCAGAGTGCTTAAGGAAGTAGCCCAAGAAATAGTGGATGCATTAGTGATAATTTTTCAAAACTCTTTAGATTCTGGACTAGTTCCTGAGGATTGGAGGGTGGCTAATGTAACCCCACTTTTTCAAAAAGGAGGGAGAGAGAAACGGGGAATTATAGACCGGTTAGCCTAACATCGATGGTGGGGAAAATGCTAGAGTCAGTTATCAAAGATGTGATAACAGCACATTTGGAAAGCGGTGAAATCATCGGACAAAGTCAGCATGGATTTGTGAAAGGAAAATCATGTCTGACGAATCTCATAGAATTTTTTGAGGATGTAACTAGTAGAGTGGATAGGGGAGAACCAGTGGATATGGTATATTTGGGTTTTCAAAAGGCTTTTGACAAGGTCCCACACAGGAGATTAGTGTGCAAACTTAAAGCACGTGGTATTGGGGGTAAGGTATTGATGTGGATAGAGAATTGGTTGGCAGACAGGAAGCAAAGAGTGGGAATAAACGGGACCTTTTCAGAATGGCAGGCAGTGACTAGTGGGGTACCGCAAGGCTCAGTGCTGGGACCCCAGTTGTTTACAATATATATTAATGACTTAAATGAGGGAATTAAATGCAGCATCTCCAAGTTTGCGGATGACACGAAGCTGGGCAGCAGTGTTAGCTTTGAGGAGGATGCAGGGTGACTTGGATAGGTTAGGTGAGTGGGCAAATTCATGGCAGATGCAATTTAATGTGGATAAATGTGAGGTTATCCACTTAGGTGGCAAAAACAGGAAAACAGATTATTATCTGATTGGTAGCCGATTAGGAAAAGGGGAGGTGCAACGAGACGTGGGTGTCATTATACACCAGTCATTGAAAGTGGGCATGCAGGTACAGCAGGCGGTGAAAAAGGCGAATGGTATGCTGGCATTTATAGCGAGAGGATTCGAGTACAGGAGCAGGGAGGTACTACTACAGTTGTACAAGGCCTTGGTGAGACCACACCTGGAGTATTGTGTGCAGTTTTGGTCCCCTAATCTGAGGAAAGACATCCTTGCCATAGAGGGAGTACAAAGAAGGTTCACCAGATTGATTCCTGGGATTGCAGGACTTTCATATGATGAAAGACTGGATGAACTGGACTTGTACTCATTGGAATTTAGAAGATTGAGGGGGGATCTGATTGAAACGTTTAAAATCCTAAAGGGATTGCTCAGGCTAGATGCAGGAAGATTGTTCCCGATGTTGGGGAAGTCCAGAACGAGGGGTCACAGTTTGAGGATAAAGGGGAAGCCTTTTAGGACCGAGATGAGGAAAAACTTCTTCACACAGAGAGTGGTGAATCTGTGGAATTCTCTGCCACAGGAAACAGTTGAGGTCAGTTCATTGGCTATATTTAAGAGGGAGTTAGATATGGCCCTTGTGGCTAAAGGGATCGGGGGTATGGAGAGAAGGCAGGTACAGGGTTCTGGGTTGGATGATCAGCCATGATCGTACTGAATGGCGGTGCAGGCTCGAAGGGCCGAATGGCCCACTCCTGCACCTATTTTCTATGTTTCTATGTTTCTATCCCCCTCTTACCTCTTCTCATCATCACCTACCTATTACTTCCCTTGGTCCCCCCTCCTCCTCTTCCTTCTCCCATGGTCCACTCTCACCTCCTATCAGATTCCTTCTTCTCCAGCACTTTGCTTTTAAAACATACCACCTCCCCACTTCTTACTTCATCCACCTACCTGGCTTCAACTATCACCTTCCATCTTGTACCTTGTACTCCTCCTAACCCCATCTTATTCTGGCTTCTACCCCCTCCCTTTTCAGTCCTAATGTAAGGTCTCAACCCGAACTGTCGACTGTTTACTTATTTCCGTGAAGCTGCCTGACCTGCCACCATCACCAGAATGTTTGTAAGTAAAGTAAAGGCATCCGTTAGTCTTGCGAGACCATGGATCTGCGCCTGGAAAGTCTTCACTCTCCAGGGCGCAGGCCTGGGCAAGGTTGTATGGAAGACCAGCAGTTGCCCATGCTGCAAGTCTCCCCTCTCCACCACACTGAGCTGTCCAAGAGAAGGACATTAGGACCCATACAGCTTGGCACCAGTGTTGTCTGTGTGATTAAGTGCCTTGCTGAAGGACACAACACGCTGCCTCGGCTGGGGCTCGAACTCACGACCTTCAGATCGCTAGTCGAACGCCTTAACCACTTGGCCACTTGCCCACAGAATGTTTGTACGTGTATCTTTTTGTTGTGTTTCCATGAATACATGTGATTATCTTGTGATTAAATTTAACGGACTGAGCCAGAATTGCCATTCTTGGGGAGGAAAAAATACATCTATTGTATCTAACCAATCTCGAAACTGCACCGCAGAAGTAACAAAAATAGTTCTTCCCCAACCACCCTCTGTTACCAGTATTCGATTAGCAGTTGGTATTTCAGCTTTGAGAATAGTTTTAAATTAATCCCAAGACAATGATGTAACACTTGAAGCTATTGGAAGTCCCACATGTCTTACTTGTCCTTTCACTTCCGAATGACTCCAGACCTCAGTGATTCAGAGATCTCCCTCTGCTGCCTGTGACCTGGTCTCTGTGATCCAGTTTCCCAATGACACTAGTTTCTGGGTCATTGGGTCATGGTGAGTAACTGCTTTACCTTGGCTTCAGCGTTAGTCCTTGGTATAAGGGACATACAGCTGGCCTCATTCAAAGCTCCTGGTTTGCTATCCAATGAATCCTGATGCAAGCAGTATGTGTGAACATCTGCTGTGAACTTGGAGTCCAGATGTTTTGCTTATTAGAGCACACTACATTTGAAGAACATGCCCTCATCTGCTAGATTTCAGATGCTGCTGGTGCTTCACAAGAAACTATTAATTTCCCGAACCCATCATCTTTCCTCATATGGATCAATGTGCACTGGAATGTGAGCTTATACCCAAGGTTTGGACAAAATTCCTAGGTCTGCAGATTTTTACATAATCAGCCTTGGACTGCACGGCATCCTAGCTGCCTGCCAAGAAAGTTGATCTTGCAATTGTGGAATATCTTTCGGTGGTTAACATGACTATTGCAGCAACTAGCTGCACAGTTCACACATGCTCTGCAGGTGAGATCCTAATCCCCTGTTCCCTCAAATGGATGCTAGTGATTCATAGAACAGGGTTGAACCTGAACCACTAATTATTTAATGCATTCCCACTTCTTTTCCAGGAAAGCCTACCTTGAAGAAGTTCAGATCTCCCAGGCAGGACTTCAGCTTGTTTCATTTAGCTTGTTCACCTTCACTGCTTTCTGTTCTCCTTCTCATGTTTGATCAAGATGTGCTTTCCTGAGCAATTGTTGCTTTCCTCCAGCTTTATTTCCCCCCCAACCCCCACACACATTTTGGAACCGCACCCAATTATCGCTATTCTCAGGAGGTTCAGGGTTTTCCCCAAGCTGCTGTTCTCATCCTCACTCCGTTCCTCACCTGACTCCACATTTAGTCACCTTCACCAGTACCCAGGCACTTACTCAATGAGCAGTTTGTGCCCTGAAAATGGGCTCTGTTGGTCCTTTCTGTGAACTGTGCCAGTTGCTTATAATGTCATTCGTGCTGACAACAGAGTAACAAGCCCAGGACCCTTTGAAAACTGAAGCTTTTGCTCTTGTGTTTTACAGGGGGGATCCCAGACTAGTCAAGGTTAACATAGCAATCGCTTCAGGCTACTTGATCAATGGTGAGCATTGCACACACTCCCAGCAAGTCTTTAGATGAATGATTTCCACACTTGAATCTCTAAAACTTTCATTCCAGATATTTTATTTCAGCTGCTCCTCACTTTCGGATAGGTATGCATGTCAGAAACTGAATGAAGCTCCCTCTTCGCCCCATCACACACTTTCCGGTTAGGCACGGCACAGGTTAGACATTGTTCCAACAAACACCCCCAGGACAAAGATTGCATAAGATAGAAACAGAGTAAATATCTCTCTACAGCAGAAATTCTCAGCTTTTTTTAATGCCATGGACCCTTACTATTAACCAAGGGGTCAGTGAACCCTTGGTTGAAAACCTCTGCTCTGCAGCATCCCATCAATATGCTGTATATTCCCAAGGCAGAGGCGATACAGGTTAGATACATAATACGTTTCACCCTAGCTGTCCCATCAAGGGTAGTGCAACAGAAGTTCAATGTAGAATAAAGCTCTCTCAAAACTGTCCATTAAAGACAGCCAGGGCAGATATGACAATGGGTCAGAAAGTTTGTGGACCATCACGTTGTCTCTCTGCGCCAACTTCAGCCACTCTTCTGAGTTGCATCTGTGCTTGAGTGTCCTTGCAGAAGGAGGACATTGAGTCCACTCAGTTGCTGGAAGCCTTCCAGGACTGGTGTGAAGTGTATCCTGGACAGTGAGGTTAGCTTTTAATGTAGTTAAATCCAGTGATATTAAGTGAGCAAAAAAATTACACAAAACTGGGGGCCTGAGAGAGAACCAAAATGAAGAATTAAATGAATACAGAGTAAAATGCCATCCACACTGCCCCATCAAACGCTTTCAAGGTTTACGCAGTATAGGTTTAAAACTGAATAGGAACTCTGTTCCATCAGATTTTCCCAGATGGGAACATCATGAATCAGATTGTAGAAAGCCATCTATACTGCCCCATCAGACGTACCTGGGTGGGCTCTAGGCAGATGTTAAATCACTTATTATCCTGTGATGCCACTGCACCACAATATTGGCCAATGTGTAATTAGATTGTCTAAAATCTACTTGATCTAACCTAGTCGTGGTTTTTAACCAGCATTGCTCACTTGGGTTGCTGGCTTTTTCACAGACTTCGCTCTCCTTCTTCTTCCCCTCTGACTCCTCCCTTGTAGTTCCACACTGGTCACTAGCTGTGCCCATCTGCTTCTGGTTTTTGGATTTGACCACATCGAAATCCTGCTCTGATTGGCTGCTGGCTCTGTACTCTTCATGTTCCTGCTCTCATTGGTCACTGGCTTTTCCCACTTCACACTCCTGCTCTCATTGGTCGCTTGCTTTTCTCACCTTGTATTCTTGCTCTCATTGGTGGCTTTGCCCATTTCTCTTATTGGTTGGTGGTTTTGTGCATTTCAGACTTGCTGTCATTGGTTGCTGCCTTCATTCCTTTGCTCTCATTGGCCGTTGGCTTTTGTGCACTTGACGCCCTTGCTCTTATTGGTCAGTGGCTTTGCCATTTCACACACTTTTCATTGGTTACTGGCTTTGTCTGGCTTACACTCTCAATCTTATTGCAGATTTAATGCTTCTCCTGTGGCACTGGAAGACACTAGGAGACAGGTATTTCATCAGCCACCACTTGGCAGCGCTCTATGCCTACCAGTATGTGCTGGTAAGTTGAGGGGCAGGCAGCTTTCCACATCAATCTTTTGTGGGTGCAGAAATAACCCCAATCCTCTGTTCCCTTTCTTCTTCCGGATCACGTTTACACCTCGGTTCTCCTTCACAGGCTCGGGGTCTCCTCCCTTACTTTGCTAATTTCCGACTGATTGCAGAGCTCTCCACGCCCTTTGTAAATCAGCGGTAAGTTGCCTTTCAGTTTCTGTATCGCACGGGAAATGGGTCGCCACCCAGGTTACGGGAGCTCTCGGCAGAGTTGCAGAAG
Organism: Mobula hypostoma; assembly: GCF_963921235.1. Classification (NCBI taxonomy): domain Eukaryota; kingdom Metazoa; phylum Chordata; class Chondrichthyes; order Myliobatiformes; family Myliobatidae; genus Mobula; species Mobula hypostoma. Next base: position 10,518,549 of record NC_086125.1, on the reverse strand, counting down.
GCGCCGAGCTGCGCCTTTTCTAATTGAAGCTTCAATTAAAGCCGAAAATAATGACCATCTCATTTTCCGGGTTTGATGTTGTGATGTTCAGCAGAAACTCGTGAAATAAAATGTGAATCCGCACCCCGCTACGCTTATGGCTCACCCATGTATCTGACGTCAACTGGCCTGTTTTAATCCAGTAAAACAGCCAAGGTCTGTAGCGAGGGAGTGCTCGAGGTACCTGGGGTTGCAAGGAGACATCGTTATCCATGAATGGGTCGGAGCAGACCCGGGTGGAGCATGTCCTACTCACTGGACAGTGAGGGATGATGCAGCCCGCGTAAAAGGCGGCAGTCATTTCAGGGCAGCACAGTAGTAAGGTGGTTAGCACAACACTCTACAGTACCAGTGACCCGGGTTCAATTCCCGTCACTGTCTGTAAGGAGTTTGCACGTTCTCCCCGTGACCGTGTGGGTTTCCTCCGGGTGCTCTAGTTTCCTCCCACAGCCCAAACACGTACGTAGGTTAATTGGTTATTGTAAATTGTCCTGTGATTAGGCATGATTGTTGGGCGGCTGGGCCTAATAAATAAATAAATATGTCCAACGGTGAGCAGAGATGGTGCCTCCTGGTCGTAGAGCACTCATTGTTGAAGAGTCTGGTGCACTTGCCGTTGCCCCCGGTGGCCAGTGTGCTGTAGACCCTGAGTTGCAGAGGACGTGATGGTGGCTGAGATAGGGACCTACACTGCCCCTGGTGGAGGGAGGAGGAGGAGGAGGAGTGTGTGCAAATAAATGCACTGTGTTTCACTGCAGATGGTTTTTTGAGGTTCTGGGCTTCCCCCGGAGCGCCAGGCTCGTGCTGCTGAATGGCGTGGCCATGTCCATCAGCTTCTTCCTCGTGCGCATCGCTGTGATTCCGTCCTACTACCAGCAAGTGGCTTCCAGCTTCGGCACAGCCGCCTTCCACCGCCTTGGGCTGGGCCCACAGTGCGCTTGGATCGTATCCAGCCTCGCCCTGGATATTCTCAACACAATCTGGATGTACAAAATTGCCAGAGGCTGTTGGAAGATTCTGTTCCTGTCCCACAAGCACCGGAAAACTGAACTCAGTAAGAACTCCTAGACACGTGGCCTGGCTTAAAGGACAAGACTGACCTGTTTACACGTTAATCTTTCAATTAATCAGTCAGCAATGTCAAAAACCTAGTTCAAAAATGTCAACCATATAGTAAATCCATTGAATTTGTAAATGTTGGTGTTCCAAAACATAGGCACAGACTAGAGATGGGATTGATTCTCTGATTATTCCCATATTTTAATTTGATAAGCCTCAGAGATTTAAATTGGTTCTCTGTCTTAGCTGTAACTGAGCCTTGAGCGTGAGAAATGCCTCTGTACCAGTGGGCCCAGTCCTGTAGGCCTCGTCCCCTGGCTCAGCCCTCCAGGCTCTGCGCGTCCAGTTCATGCACTCCAGGACCAGCCAGGACCCAGCTCTCGTGCTGGCCCCATCAGTGAATTGAAACATCTGCAGCCCAGACAATGCTGCATTGGACACCTGCCTTATCCACCTGTCTCAGACCATATTGGCTGAGCTGTGCTCCGGAATAGAATCTGGATTTTTATCTGATTGATTTGCATCACAATTTAGGGCAAACTTGTACTTCTTTGTTTTGTGAATGCCAACAAGAAAATGAATCTCAAAGTATATGGTGACATATAGATACTTTGTTGGTAATATAATTTTACTTTGAACTTTGAAACCTCAGTCCCCTTCCCCTTCCCCTTTTTTGTAGATTAAATTGCCTACCTGATGGCAAGATAGGATCATTGAGCCTTCGAGCACAATCCCTCTCCGTCCAATGTTATAGAACTTCTCAGGTTCGTGAGGATTTTTCTTGCCTCACTAACAGAGAGACGATTTCTGGCCCTCTAATGGTGAATCATGTTAAGAGACCTCATCCCCTTAACCACCAGCCTTGAGCCATGCATGCACACTCGTGGTGTCGTAACAGTGACCCACATCACTCTACTAACACTTGCAGATTTTCCAAATTCAGCTTAGCTGGTGAAGTGTAAGTGGCTTATTGGGTCAGTCACACAGTCAAAGGTACTACTTTACCTATTCATGTAGCTATCAACTGCTGATGTAAAATAATTTTACCAGAGCGCCAACCTGGGCTAGTAATTTATAAATCATGTCAATTGAGTTTCAATGAATTTTCAAACAAGTATGTAGCACAGTAGGTAAGGAAATCCCTGTGTATTTCTATGGATTTCTGGATCAACGTCCAATCAGGCTTTGTGAAAGAAGCTGTTCAGAAGCACATGGAATGTGATTAGGATAAAAAGATGCAAGTAGGGATGGTGGAATATGGATTGGTATCTTGCAGGGAACAGGCTCCAGGACAACACTAGGTTAGAAGGCACACAACACGGAACAGAACGTAGCAAAATGTTGTTCAAGTTGCCGGTTGAGCAAAGCAGTGGCTGTTAGAGTTCAGGCTGGGGAGGTGTGAGACTGTCCAGTGCAGGCCCGGGATGGGGTAGTATACTTTTCACCCATGAAGGCAAGGAACTGAGAGAGGTTTAGAGACCCAAGTACAGAAATAACTGACAAAAACTGCTGGACAGGAACAGAGAATAATTTAAACACTAAAGGAGTCTTTAACTCCAGAGGACTCGTATACAAAGGACGGAGGCCTCCAGTCACGTCTTTGGATCTGTCAAGTAACCAGTATTGTATGCTATTGGAACCAGGGACACAAGTTCAAATTTATTGTCATTCAGCCATACACAAGTATACAGCTAAACGAAACAACGGTCCCCTGGAGCCAGGGTGCAAAACACAGTCGCGCACAGCACACACAGTCACAAAATAATATTAGCATAAGTCACGTGAGTGGCATGGCAGGGGGACATAAAGTGCGAGGTGCATGTTTATATACCGTTGGCAGCACTGGCCACAGGGAGTAATGGGAAAGGAGAACAAGTGACTTTGTAATGGGTAAGAAAATCACCCTCTTGAGTTTTACCTTCCTTCACGTTGAAAACCACCTCCCTCATTCTGGTTTATACACTTGCTTTGTGTGGTTCAGCTGCTGCGCATCTTCATGAGTCGAGTACTTCCTCAATCACCTCATTCCCCTCAAAACAATCTAGAAGCTTCCCCACAATGCTTCCTGATGAAGTTTCCAAACATCTTCTGAAATCGCTCATGTACCATCTCCCGACATCTTTGTCACTGCATTGCCTGTTCAGCCAACAGCTTGCGTTCTCTAGCACACTGTTGGAAGGACCACAGCCATTCGACATCTCTGACCAATCCTCTGCCCACCTTACCCTTTCACACATAAACCAACTCATCCCTGGGTCAACCAAGTCCTTCCTGATCTTAATGCTGACCATTTCGCATTGACACCACAGCCCAGTACAGATAATTCTATCATCACCCCCTCTCCTTTTACTACTAAAGCCATTGCGTGTCTCATCACATGCAGTCAACCAGGAAACTTTCCTCCAACTTCAGCTGGTTTCACACTTCCCCTCCCACAGTGAGGCTCTGTCACAGCTTTGCTGCTGCAGAATAAATTCCATCGCCAGCCTTGCCTTCAAGCAAAGAACTTTGCCAACGCACAACTTAAAGTCATCTTTTAGCCAATTTCTGCTAAATATGTTGACAGGTTTGCCCCTTTGCATTTGTGTAAATTGTGCAAATTGGCTGCTACAAGACTGCACTAAGCAGCAGTTAATAATCCGCAAATCTGAGGATGTACTGGGGATGCCATAAGTAAGCCTTAAGTCATGAGCTGTATTTTATGTGCAATAACGGCTGGCAGCACCGACCTACCAGTGCTTAAAGGGTGAGCGTAGCAGGAGTGTCTCTGTGTTTGTATCGTAACATTGCGGCCAGAACAGGTGCTAATTCTGAAGCAGGCGTCGCTGGCAATAGTCGGGGTGAGACAGACACATTACCTGGAAACATTCCGTTTCCCATTGCTGCACAGGTCAAGGTCACGGTCCTGAAAACCGTACAAACCGAGGAGACACTATTGACTTCTGTACAGTGGAGTCTTCTCCTGGGGTCATATTTCATTTACCTTCTCTAGACCGTAGTTGGTTCATTTATTAAAGCTTTGTAGATCATTATCTCAAAAATTCCTCTTCAACAAAACAAGTGTTGACCTTTGAAATGACACAAGATGTTTCCTTGAGGTAAGTGATAAACATTAGCCCATCAAACACCTGGAATCTTTGTTTTCCTCTTGCATTCTGTCTTACGTGTGCCTTATTGCTTTAGCTAATTCAGCGCAGATGCTTTGAGTTTGTACTGTGCCCCACTGAAAGGCTGCCTTCGCTGTTCCAGTGACTGCCACTGTCCAGATGAAACCAAGTGAGCCAGATTAAAACATCCCATTCCCATTCCCGTTCCCGACTGAAGTGCCGATCCATGGCCTCCTGTTGTGCCAAGATCAGGCCACCCTCGGGGTAGAGAAGCAACACTTAATATTCTGTCTGGGTAGCTTCCAAACTGATGGCGTGGACAGCAATTTCTCCTTCCAGTGAACAAATTTCCCTCACTTCCGCCTGGGTCCCCTCTTCCTTCCCTTGCTCCTATTCTCCACTCTCCTCCCCTTTCTTCCAGCCCCTGACCTTTCCCACCCACCCGGTTTCACCTATCACCTACCAACTGGCCTCCTTCCCTACCCCCCACCTTCTTATTCTGGCATCTTCGCCCGCCCTTCTCAGTCCTGAAAAAAGGGTCTCGGCCCAAAACATCAACTGTCCACTCTTTCCAATAGATGCTACCTGACCTGCTGAGTTCCTCCAGCATTCTGTTTGTGTTACTGTGGATTTCCAGCATCTGCAGACCTTCTTGGGTTTAGATTAGAACTATCCTCTGTGTAGGTATGGATTTTTTTTTTTGAGTTAGGGTGTTCACAAAGAAAATAGAAAGGCACAAAAGGACTACAGGGATCTAATTGCAGTTCACATCTTCTCTTTGCGACTGTGTGGATTTCCTCCAAGTGCTCTGGTTTCCTCCCGCTTCTCAAGCAAGTACAGATAAGTGGCTTAATTGGCCAGTATAAATTATCCTGTGTGTGAGTGAGTGGTAGTGGGGGGGGGAGGCAGGGGTGTGGAAGAGAGAGTAGAGGGAGAATGGATAAAAGGGAACAGGTTTGTTCTGACAAGCTAGTATTGATTTAATGGCTGTAATGGCCTCCTATCATTATAAAATATGGATTAGGTTTGATTGATTCAATTACTGTACAAAGAGCCTTGATGGGCTGAATGGCTGTCTACATTTTAGTAATTCCATGATTTCTGCTAGATTTCCAATGCTGCTGCCTCCAGTGTGAGAGAATTTGCACACTGATAATCAACCTGGGGTCATAGTTGTGGTTATATAAAATGTTTTGGATAATGGGTCTGGCAGATGGGAAGCACTGTAACCTTTTGTACTGAGATCCTGTGACTTGATTGAATAAACGTATTTGAAATCGGTGTCTTGCTAAGCCTGTTGCTGTTTCAGAAGCTTTGGGATGGACCAGTGAGTGATTCCCGAGGATCAATGGGAATGCCTTGTATGTCCGGCAGCTTCGTGTAACGTGCACGTTAGGATGAACAAGATTGCGTGGTAGTGGGACGTGACTACAGAAGCTGGGCTGGAGTGGCCTGGAGCAGCTAACCTGAACTCGAGCAGTGATACATACATGCCAGGATCCATACGGATATAAACAGGCTATTGTTCTGAATAGTTTTCACCAATTTGTCTCATTGGGGTTGGAAGCTTAGCAACTGACATGAACCACTTACAGCTGTAAGGAATTATAAACAGAAGCAGAATTTCTCCCGCTTTAGGAAACATGTCAGAGAAAATGCCACGGGGAGCAAAAATCGTTTAAACACTTACCAAATAGGGTAGCAGATGTACCCTGCTGTGGTCTATGGGATACCCTGCCCATTACTCTATAGGCCTCTCTGGCCAGACTAATTCTTACAAAGGTAGGAACACCAAGCAGGGGAAGATTATGGTGCATCTTGATAGAGAAAATAGACCAACAGCTGTATAATCTGAATTTTTGCACTGCTTCCACCAGATTTCCATCCTCCCTCCAGTCCATACCCTCCTGTATTCTGAGTGAGTGGTATGACTCTTGCTGGGGTGTAAGGATGTAGATCTAGTCCTTCAAATTAGCAGAGGTAGATCACTTAGCCCTTCAGGCTAACTCCCCAATTTAATAGGTCATAGCGATTGGATTCTAACTGTAGTCTTCTTTACCCAACTTAACATTTTATCTCCTTGAATATCAAGAACCGATCTCCCTTTGCCTTAAAAATATTCAGACACTTTGCACAGTAGCGTAGTGGTTAGCACAACGCTTTACGGTACAAGTGACCCGGGTTCAATTCCCACCGCCTCCTGGACATTCTCCCCGTGACTGCGTGGGTTTCCTCCCACGTTCCATAGACATACGGGGTTAATTAGTCATTGTAAATTCTCCTGGGATTAGGCTAGAATTAAATTGGGGGGTTACTGGGCAGCATAGCTCGAAGGGACTATTCCACACTGTATGACGATACTAAAAAAAAAGTTTCTGGAAGTGACAGGAGGGACCAGGGATAGCAAGAGGAGACCAGGCAAGGGAAACTGGCGGCATCAGGTTGTCAGACGGGGCTGACTTCCCCACGCCCAACAACTTTACCAATGTGTTGACATCCAAGTTGTCATTTTAAAGCCAGACACTAAATCTCTGGCCTCCCATGACTTCAATATAAAAGCGTTGTTGACCTGGTCACGCTGCTTCTCAAATGTTAATTTCTTCAGGATTCCTGCAGTGCATCTCTGAGGAATATGACGGAATGCAGTGATTGTCCAACTCTCCTCCTTAAATAGGCATGTGGCCGTGATTCAAGCAACACGGCTACTGTAGGATTGCAGGCTCCCCCAGGCTCAATGACAGCAGCTCTAGAGAATTAGTGACATCACTGGTAAACCCTCGACTAAAAAAGGAGCCATAGGGCTGAGGTTCAGTGATGATCCACGATAGCCCACGATGGTGCATCAGCACACAGTCCCTCAGGAATGGGGATGATTGGCTTCCACCTCAGTGATAAGGGGTAGAAGATGTCTGCTAGTCTCTCAAAATCACACCACAATGTAACCTCACACGCCCTACTTCAGACTGCTGATCACTGCTTCGCACTTGACTGTAAACAGCAACCCCCACCATCCACGGGCTTTCATCCCCGCTGCCCCAGCCACACACTCTCACCTCTGCTCTGCAAGCGTGCACGCCACTCATTATTTTATTGCTGGCGTCTGTCAATAAGCTGGAACCCACAAAGGTGGGCTCACAGCTTCCGTGCCCACGTGCGAGACATCAGAAATGTGTCGGTTGCAAGTGTGTGGGCTAAAACAGATTTCTGCAAAAGGAAGGCGGATGAATTTGCCTCATGCAGAAGCCCACTCCTGGCTGAGGTGTGAGCTGTCTTCAGTGAGAGCTTTAGCAGCTGATGTCTGATACCCATATAAAGTCTGAAATCTTCTGAAGTATGTGTTTATACAACTGCTGTTGGCAAGAATTGAGGGTAAAGTCTGATCACTCCCGGATTTGTTCTTTCTGGTCTCTGAGCTTCAGCTCTGAGGTACAAGGACTTATAAGGCTCTGTTGTGTTAAGAGAGACTCTGTAAAAAGATCCTGATGATTTACAGGCTGAACCTCACCAGTGCCATAATTTCAGTTAGTTGTAAATTCTGCACAGATCACTGTGGCTGGCTTAACCCTTGAACAACCAGAACCCTATGTCACATTCATTAGCACTTCACGTCCTGTCTCTAGATTTGAGGAGCACACAAAATTGAATTTCCAGCATCTACAGATTTCCTTGTGTCTGCATTTCTAGATTTGAGGCATGGGTTCATTTTCATTGTTTTCTGATGTCTCAGAGACTAATACTTTTCATGTATTATTATTCCATACTTCAGGACTGAAAAGTGGCAGAATAATATTGTTTGACTCCTTCGTCCATTTGTACCTTCTCCCTCCTGACTCTTAACCCTGCAAGCGGGACAGACACTACACCTGCCCCTCCACCTCCTGCCTCACTACCACTCAGGGGCCCCCAACAATCCTTCCAGGTGAGGCAACACTTCACCCTCAAGCCTGTCGGGGATCATCTCCCGTATCTGGAACTTCCGCTGCAGTCACCTCGACATGGGTGAGATATTATGTAGATTGGGAGGGGGACACCTTTGTCGAGCCCCTTCTCTCCCTCCACGACAACCGCTGGAATTTCCTGGTGGCCATCCATTTTAATTCCATTCCCCATTCTCATTTCAACATGTCCAGCCACGGCCTCCTCTACTGCCACCATGAGACCACTCTCAGATTGGAGGTGCAACACTTCATATTCTGTCTGGTAAGCCTCCAACCTGATGGCATGAACATAATTTTCTCAAATATTCCTTCCCCCCGCCCCCACCATTCTCTGTTTTCCATTCCCCCGTTCTGGCTTCCCTATTACCCCCTTCTCACCTGCCTATCACCTTCCTCTGCTGCCCACTCTCCTCCCTTTTCTCCCAAGGTCCACTCTCCTCTCCTATCAAATTCCTTCTTCTTCAGCCTTTTACTTTTCCACCTATAACCTCCCAGCTTCTCACTTAATCGCCCCTCCCCACCCCCATTCTTCCTCACCTGGCTTCATCTATCACCTGCCAGCTTTTACTTCCCATCTCCCCCACTTTCTTATTCTGGCTTCTTCACTCTTCCTTTCCAGTCCTGCGAAGGGTCTCAGCCCAAAACATCGACTGTTTATGCTGCCTGGACTGCTGAGTTGCGTTTTGTGTGTGTTGCTCTGGATTTCCAGGATCTGCAGAATTCTGTTGTGTTTCTGAATCTTAACAGGTTTGAAATACAGTGTTGGGAGGTGTATGGTCATGCACTTTGGTAGAAGAAATAGAAGCGTAGACTGTTTTCTAAATGGAGAGAAAATTCTAAAATCTGAGGTGCAAAGGGACTTGGGAGTCCTTGTGCAGGATTCTCTAAAGGTTAATTTGTAGGTTAGATAGATAGAAACTTTCTCGATCCCAAAGGGAATTATAGTGTCACAGGTTGAGTCGGAGGTGAGGAAGACAAATGCAATGTTAGCATTCATTTCAAGAGGACTAGAATATAAAAGCAAGGATGTAACATTGAGTCTTTATAAGGCAGTGGTGAGGCCTCAGTTGGAGAATTGTAAGCAGTTTTGGCCTCCTTATCTAAGAAAGGATGTGCTGACATTGGAGAGGGTTCAAGGGATGTTCACAAAAATGATTCCGGAATTGAAAGGTTTATATGAGCAGCGTTTGATGGCCCTGGGCCAGTACCCATTGGAATTCAGAAGAATTAAGGGTGGCCTCATTAAAACTTACTGAATATTGAAAGGCTTCAAGACTGGATGTGGAGAGGATGACTCCTATTGTGGGGGAGTTGTAAGACTAGAGGACACAGCCTCAGAATAGAGGGACATCCATTTAGAACAAAGATCAGGAGTAACTTCTTTAGCCAAAGAGTGGTGAATCAGAGGAATTTGTTGCCACAGGCTGGTGTGAAGGCCGTCATTGGGCATATTTAAGGCAGAGGTTGATAGATTCTTGATTAGTCAGGGCACGAAGGGATATGGGGAGCAGGCAAGAAACTGGGGCTGAGGGGGAAATTGGATCAACCAATGGATGACAATGGTGGAACAGACTCAATGGGCCAAATGGCCTAATTCTGCTCCTATACCTGATGGTCTTATAGTCTTATTTTTATTTTGTAGTGAAATACCTGATCATTCCGAGCTAAGATGCCAGATGATTATTCTGTCAGTCACTGTCCCTCGGAAAAATGGATTAGAGGTTATTTCACTTGAGCTTTGAGGACAGCAAAATAAATTGCATTTTTCTGGCCCCTCAGGATACTGCAAAACTGCTTACAGCCAATGAGTTAGGTGTAGTCAATGTTAAGACCTAGGAAATGTGGCAACTATTTTGTGCACAAGATCCGAGACAACAATAACCTGAATCAGAGGCGTAAACTACTGCTAAGTATTGACAATAATACCAAGAATTCTGCTGTTCTTCAAAATAACACCTGCAGATGAGAACGTGTGCAAAGCGGTAGTCCCTGAGGACTACACTGATGCCTCAGCTCAAGTCCCTCTGCTTGAATTACTCAGTTCAATGGCAAGGCTGCTACCTAGCAAGCCAAGATTCACACCCAAAAAAGTTCTGCTTCTTCCTCATAGCAGAAACTGCCACACCCACTTCCTGTAACTATTTCTCAGGCACTTCTATACTGCTTTTATGAAACCGGTTACAGCAACACTTAAGTTGCAGTTGAATTTATTCGAACGTACATGTTTGGATTATTCCTTCTAAGTGGTTATAGCTTACAATCCATCTCTGGAGATCACTAGATCTCTCATCAGCTTCATTAGCCATCATCCTAAATAAACAAAAAAAAATCACCCAACTTCCATCCCATCTTTTAAAAAATAACAGTCTATTAAAAAAAAACAAACACAATCCTTCCAGAAACAGCACAATGTTCCTAATAAATTCACCAGCCAACACAGGAGCTACTACGTATGACTAATTGGAAATCCAGATGCAGCTACAGATGTGATTCCAATGAGAAGGCATGCAAGTCATGGGACTGGTCTGCTTAAAATACCAGATTTGCAGTGATCATCTACAAGGGGTGATTGATAAGTTTGTGGCCTAAGGTAGAAGGAGCCAATTTTAGAAAACCTAGCACATTTATTTTTGAACATAGTCCCCTCCTACATTTACACACATAGTCCAGCAGTCGTAGAAGGAGATGAGTTATACGGCTCTCATTACATGCACGTGCAGTTCAACTCTTTGAGTGATCATGCAGAACGTTTGAAGTTAATAACTCATCGGGGTAATTGATAAGTTCGTGGCCTAAGGTGGAAGATAAATTATTAACTTCAGACGTTCTGCATGATCACTCAAAGCGTTGAACTGCATGTGCATGTAACGAGAGCTGTATAATTCATCTTCTACCTTAGGCCATGAACTTATCAATTACCCCCTGCTGTGGACACTTTCTAAGATCTGTAGGCTCCACGACCGCTGGACTAAGTGTGTAAATGTAGGAGGGGACTATGTTGAAAAATAAATGTGCTAGGTTTTCTAAAATTGACTCCTTCTACCTTAGGCTACGAACTTATCAATCACCCCTGCTGTGGACAATTTCTGGAGGTCCAAGATCCGTATGCTCCACGACCGCTGGACTAAGTGTGTAAATATAGGAGGGCAAACACAAGGAATTCTGCAGATGCTGGAAATTCAAGCAACACACATCAAAGTTGCTGATGAACGCAGCAGGCCAGGCAGCATCTCTAGGAAGAGGTACAGTCGACATTTTGGACCGAGACCCTTCGTCAGGACTAACTGAAGGAAGAGCTAGTAAGAGATTTGAAAGTGGGAGGGGGAGGGGGAGATCTGAAATGATAGGAGAAGACAGGAGGGGGAGGGGTGGAGCCAAGAGCTGGACAGGTGATTGGCAAAAGGGATATGAGAGGATCATGGGACAGGAGGCCCAGGGAGAAGGAAAAGGGGGAGGGGGGGAAAACCCAGAGGATGGGCAAGGGGTATAGTGAGAGGGACAGAGGGAGAAAAAGGAGAGAGAGAAAGAATGTGTGTATATAAATAAATAACGGATGGTGTACAAGGGGGAGGTGGGGCATTAGCGGAAGTTTGAGAAGTCAATGTTCATGCCATCAGGTTGGAGGCTACCCAGACGGAATATAAGGTGTTGTTCCTCCAACCTGAGTGTGGCTTCATCTTTACAGTAGGAGGGGATGTAATGTAGGAGGGGACTATGTTGAAAAATAAATGTGCTAGGTTATCTAAAATTAACTCCTGCTACCTTAGGCCATGAACTTATCAATCACCCCTCATTTTTCAAGGTCAATTTTACACTGGGATTTCCTAATGGCCTCTCTAAGTCGAACCCTATGTCCGCATCGTGAGATGTGGAAATGGGAAAAGATGGCAGACAACAGGGCTCTGGTGAAGCTATACAGGCCAGACACCGGCACAGTGGATGCAATGGACTGCAGAAGCATTGATGAACTCCAACTGTACCATCGACTTCAGAAGGATGACAAAGGCAGAGGTCGTAGGTGGCCTGTGCTCCACTAAAGGCCCAAGTAAGGAAGTATCTCCTAATGGATCAATAAAATTCCAGTAACATTCTCAGAGAAACGTTAGAACAGAGCAGTACAGCACCCGACAAGCCATCTAGCCCACAATATTGTGCCGACATTGATCCCAGTTTAGATTAAATGCCCTCTTTCGGTAGATCATCAATTTCCCTCCATTCCCTTTATGTTCAGGTGTCTATCTAAAAGCCTCTTAAACTCCCGTACACGAGGAATTCTGCAGGTGCTGGAAATTCAAGCAACACATATAAACGTTGCTGGTGAACGCAGCAGACCAGGCAGCATCTCTAGGAAGAGGTACAGTCGACGTTTCAGGCCGAGACCCTTCGTCAGGACTAACTGAAGGAAGAGCTAGTAACAGATTTGAAAGTGGGAGGGGGAGGGGGAGATCCAAAATGACAGGAGAAGACAGGAGGGGGAGGGATGGAGCCAAGAGCTGGACAGTTGATTGGCAAAAGGGATACGAGAGGATCATGGGACAGGAGGCCCAGGAAGAAGTAAAAGGGGGAGGGGGTGGGAAAAAAACCCAGAGGATGGGCAAGGGATATAGTCAGAGGGACAGAGGGAGAAAAAGGAGAGTGAGAGAAAGAATGTGCGTATATAAATAAATAACGGATGGAGTACGAGGGGGAGATGGGATATTAGCAGAAGTTAGAGAAGTCAATGTTCATGCCATCAGGTTGGAGGCTAGCCAGACAGAATATAGGGTGTTGTTCCTCCAACCTGAGTGTGGCTTCATCTTTACAGTAGAGGAGGCCGTGGATAGACATGTCAGAATGGGAATGGAATGACTATATCCCTTGCCCATCCTCTGGGTTTTCCCCCCCTCCCCCTTTTCCTTCTCCCTGGGCCTCCTGTCCCATGATCCTCTCATATCCCTTTTGCCAATCACCTGTCCAGCTCTTGGCTCCATCCCTCCCCCTCCTGTCTTCTCCTATCATTTTGGATCTCCCCCTCCCCCTCACACTTCCAAATCTCTTACTAGCTCTTCTTTCAGTTAGTCCTGACGAAGGGTCTCGGCCCGAAACGTCGACTGTACCTCTTCCTAGAGATGCTGCCTGGTAAACTCCAGTAAACAGTTTGCTTCCACTACTAACCATTTCCTACTGCAGCTATTTCAAAGCTCAAAGTAAATTTATGATCAAAGTACATATACGTTCCCATATACAACCCTGAGATTCATTTCCTTGCGGGCATACTCAATAAATCAATAACAATTATGGAATCAATGAAAGACCTCACCAGCTGGGCGTACAATCAATATGCAAAAGACAACAAACTGTGCAAGTTCACAAAGAAAAGAAATAATACTATGCTGAATTTTAAAAAATAAAATTGAAAGACTATGGAACATGAACAGGGTCTGCATTGTTGCAATAGTAATATCTACAAGTGGTATCATCTGAAAGTTACTACATGTTAACTTTAGGCCGACACAGCAATATTTATGTAAATCTTCAGAAAGCCACGATACTAAACACCACTACAACAACCAGTAGTCCAAAAGTCCCTAATAACTGAATAATCAGTGTGCTTGGCTACGTCCGTACTTTAGGTTTTACCAGTTTAAGCTGAGAAAAAAAATACGTAAGCAATAAATATCAAGAATATGAGATGAGGTGTCCTCGAAAATGAGTCCATTGGTTATTGGAGCAGTTCAGTGATGGGACAAGTGAAATTGAATGAAGTCTCCCCTCTGGTTCAAGAGCCCAATGGTTGAGGGGTGGTAACTGTTCCTGAACCTGGTGGTGTGAGTCCTAAGGTTCCAGTAACTTCTTCCTGATGGCAGCAGCGAGAAGAGAGCGTGACCTGGGTGGTGGGGGTCCCTGATGATAGATGCTGCTTCCTTGGGACAGACACTCCATGTAGATGTGGGGAGGGCTTTACCTGCGATGAACTGGGCTGTATCCAATACTTTTGCAGGATTTTCCGTTCATGTTTCAATACCAGGTTGTGATGCAGCAAGGCAGTGTATTCTCCACCACACATCTATAGAAGTCTGTGAAAGTTTTAGGTGTCCTGCCAAATTTTTGCAAACTCCTTAGTTGAGGCGTTGTCCTGTTTTCTTTGTAATTGCTCTTACGTGCTGGGCCTGACACAGGTCCTCTAAAATGATAACACCAAGGGATTCGAAGTTGCTGACCCTCTCCACTTCCGATCCCCCCATGAGAACTGGCTCACGGACCTCTGGTTTCCTCCTCCTGAAGTTCCAAGAACTTAGGCAAAGCTCTTAGATAAATTCCCACATGGTCATCTATATGGTCCTAATGTTGGGCAAGTGGGTTTAGTGGAGAGAGGCATGGATTGGCTGAGCTTTATGATCAATGACTATCTGTTCAGAAAAGTGGAAGCTTCTGGGACCCAATAGAGAGCAGCAAGCTGGATATAAAATTAGCTGCGACGTAGAAAGCAAAGGGTAATAGTCCTCTGAAGAGCTGTACACTGTGGGGTTCTACAGGGCTCAGTCCTCAGTCTCATGCCTTTTGAGTTGTTCATTAGAGATACATATTTATAGGTAGCTGCCAAGATTGATAGTACCTCACCACTTTTTGCAGATGTATCATTGGAGCCACCTTACCTGACTACATCATGGCTTTGCTTTGCCCGAGACGGCAAGAAACTGCAGTGAGTGTGAACACAGCTCAGCTCATCGTGAAAACCAGCCTCCTCTCCATAGACTCTGTCTACACTCCCCACCTTCTCAGGAAAGCAGCCAGCATTCTCTCCCTCTCCCTCCTCCCCAGTGCATTGGCTGAAACATGTACCACCAGGCCCAAGGACAGCTTCTATCCCGCTGTTATAGGGAGTACTGAATGGTCGCCTAACGGAAGAACATGGGGACTTGACCTCACAGTCTATCTCATGTCCCTGCAGCTTCTGTCTGCCTGCACATTCTCTGTAACTATAACAGCTATCTACCTATCTGCCTATTAATCAATTCATTGATTGAGATAAAGCATAGAACAGGTCCTACCAATCCTTTGAGCCGTGCTGCCCAGCAACCCCAATTTAACCCTAGTCAAATCATGGGACAATTGACAAAGACCAATTAACCTAACAACCGGAAGGTCTTTGGATTGTGGGAGGAAACTAGAGTACCCGGAGGAAACCCATGCGGTCACGGAGAGCGATGGGAATTGAACCCTGTCACTGGTACTGTAAAGCGTTGTGCTAACCGCTATCTCATCACGCTGCTCGTCTTTGCTCTGTTGTTGCTTTTCCCCTTGCACCACCACAACATACTGCTATGATAAATTATCCTTATTGATGGCGGGCAAAACAAAGTTTTTCAGATGTAACAGTGCTTGGCTGTGATCAGACGTGTTAACTGCATGAAGATATGAATGGATGGGTTGGCAAAAAAAGGTGACAAGTGAAATTCAGTGCCGAGAAGTGTGAAGTAATGTGTACTGGGAGAGGAAAAGCCAAGCACTGAAACAGAGTGTAGAGGTGCAGAGTCATAAGATAGAAGGAAACATAAGTAAAGTTAGTTTCACAGTGCCTATAAAAAGTATTATCACCCCCCACGGAAGTTTTCATGTTTTATTGTTTTACAACATTGAATCACAGTGGGTTTAATTTGGCTTTTTTTGACACTGATCAACAGAAAAAGACTTTTTCATGTCAAGGTGAAAACAGATCTCTACAAAGTGATCTAAATTAATTACAGATATAAAACACTAAATAATTGATTGTGTAAGTATGGAAACACCAATGCCTTTGAATGGAAAATCCTACAAAAGGTAGTGGATTCAGCCCAGTTCCTCACTGATGAAGTTCTCCCAAGCATTGAGCACATCCATATAAAACGCTGGCGTAGGGAAGCATCGTCAAAGATCCTGTCCACCTAGGCCATGCGCTTTTCTCACTACTGCCATCAGGTACAGGTGCCTCAGAACTCGCAACACTGGTTCAAGAAAAGTTATTACCCCTTCAACAAAATAGATAACTACACTCACTCGCCCATCCACTGAGACGTTCCCACAACCAGTGATCTCACTTTGAAGACTCTTTATCTCATTATCTCATGTTCTCATTATTTATTGCTATTTATTTATATTTGCATTTGCACTTTGTTGTCTTCTGCAGTCTGGTTGATCTTTCATTGATCCTGTTATAGTTACTATTCTATAGATTTGCTGAGGATGCCCTCAGGAAAATAAATCTCAGGGTTGTATATGGTGACATACAGTGCCTATAAAAAGTATTCACCCTTTGCCTTGAAAGTTTTCCTGTTTTATTGTTTTACAACGTTGTATGACAGTGGATTTAATTTGGCTTTTTTGACACTGATCAACAGAAAAAGGCTCTTTTGTGTCAAAGTGAAAACAGATCTCTACTAGGGATCTAAATTAATTACAAATATAAATCTCAAAATAATTGATTGCATAAGTATTCACTACCACCCACCCGACTCCTTTGATATGAGACACCAAATCACCCCTGGTGCAGCCAATTGGTTTTAGTAGTCACATAATTAGTTAAATTGAAATTCAAAAGTTAGTGAAATGTCATTACTAGGCTATGAATATAAGCAGACTGATAAGTTTCTTTCTCCAAAAGGAATTCATCCATAGAATATTTTTAACAGTGGTCTAATAGATTCATGATTAGCATTACAGATAACCAGCTTCATCATTCCAAATGATTTAAGTAACTGTCTTAAAGCATACTGTATCGTTAAGTCATGTATGACTAGCAAACCTGCGCTTTTTTGGCTGAGGGGAACTGTAACCAAGGTGTGAGAAGTAGGAAATGTTGTAAAGTGAATAGGAAGACAATAATATCACAGCAAAGAGTTAAGTAACTGGGATTTCAGAGAGTTGGTAGAAAAAATAATGGTTATATTCCTTCTCCAGGTTATGACAGGGTTCCACAACCCAAAGTTGGAAACGAGCAGGAAGATCATAGAAACAGCTGTGACGGGGAGAAAGCAGGCCTGGGGGGAACACTCACTAACCCTGGGAGTGAGTAGGTCAGCACAGGCAACTGCACTTATCCCACCAATCTCCCAACCGATTGTCCCTATCTGTACTGGATACCCATAACTGTTCATAACTGGGGAGGACCTGTAGATCAGAAACTTCAGTGGTTCAATTTAATGTCAGAGAATGTATACAGTATGCAACCTGACGTCTTTGCAGTTTGCAGACATCCACGAAGCAGAAAAGAAACGAAGAATGAATAACGGAAGACCTCAGAACCCCAAAGCCCCCACCTCCCGCCCACACACAAGCAGCATCAGAAACATCGATAACTACAGTCCATCCCAACACTTCGGTATCTCAGGCGGGCTCTCTCTCACTAGTGAGGGAGAGAAATAGATCGCCCCTGTAACAACGGCGAGAATGGGAGATCAGCAGCTCGCCAGTTCCCTGTTACAATCTTCCGCCTCGCTCCTCCGAGGCCGACAGGCTCTCACTCACCATCAAAAACAGAAAGAGAGTGGAGTTGGGGGACCGGAAGCTGTGGCCTGAAAGGGTGTTGAAGGTAGAATCCCTCATCACTCTTAAAAAGCACTTGGTTGAGCTCTTGAAATGCTGTAACTTACAGTATTGACTGCAAAGAAGATGCATATTAAATTAGCAGAATCTAATGCAGAAAATTATGAGGCAGTTTATTGTAGCAGAAAGGATGATGACAGATAATATCAACCTTTTGGCACGGTCATAAAGCCAGCACCAGACCAAAGGACATAAACCTTCGAAAGAGGCAAAGTCTATTGAGTCAGTGGTTAGTACAGCACTTGGGATCCTGGGTAGCAAAAGTACAGTTGGGCCAAAGTTGTGTAATGCAACTACTTCTGGTCACCACAATTAAGGAAGAATGAAAAGCCACTAGAAAAAATTATGGAAATATTTTCTAGATTAAAAGCAATTTATTACTCTTTTACTTTTGTTCAAAGGTTACAAACTTTAGCAACTTTTCAATACTTCTCCAGATCTTCCTGCCTCTTCAGTTTTCTCTGATCCTATCCTCCATCCCAGTTTCACCTTGTCCAGCTATGAATAATGAGCATCTCGCCTTCAATTCCAAGTCCATTTCTTTGGTTACCCTCATCACAGTCTGAACTGTGGGTACTTTCTCTCAACCTCCCTCCCCACCCCCACCCTCCCGGATCCTTCCCTCTGAACTCTTCGCCTCCATAAATCAATTCTTCACTAACATTGACACAGTTTTCTCACTCTGACCTAACCCATCCGAACTTGAGACACTCCAGTTACTATAGGCAAACCCCAAACAGCTAGCAGGGGCTGTGCTGTTGTTGTGTGACTAAGAGGGTGAACGCCAGTTTTCTGAAGACCTGTGCTACCTCACCGATGAGCATCAGGACAATCGCTGACTTCATTTATTCTGCACATCTCCCCCCCACGGATTCCAGTCCTATAGCCTCAGCAACCACATGCGTGCTACCTTTACTTCTTCCCTGAGATCCATAAGAAGGACTGCTCGGGTAAACGCTTCATTTCAACCTGTTTTTGCCCCACAGAACCCTGATGAAGAGGGTCTCAGCCCGAAATGACAACTGTTTATTCCTTTCCATAGACTCTGCCTGACCTGCTAAATTGCACCAGCCTTTTGTATGTGTTACCCTGGATTTCCAGCATCTGCAGAAGCTCTTGTGTTTAGGACCTAGTTTTTCTCACCCAGGCTCCAATCTTTCTCTCATTCTCAAGTCCTCTTCCATTTACATCCAGGACACCCCTGAAACCACACACAGTCACCATTCCTCACCAGGTTAACTTTCACAATATTATCCAATCTCCGCACACACCCGCCCCACACCAGGATAGTCTGGGGGTGCTTCTCTTCCACTAGGAACAGAAGCCCAGGCTGGATGTCTGATCAGCACCTGCCTTCATCTGCTGAACTTCTCTCAATACCTCACCTACTCCCTCCAAATCAATGGTGTATACTAGAAGTTCCCAACTTAAAGACCCCTTGCTTAATGGTATTGGTCTCCGGCATAATAAAGTTTGGGAACCCCTGCTGTAGACAGAGGAGCCCACCTGGGTCAATGGTTTTCTTGTCCCTTTGTCAGGTACGTGGAACAGTCCTCACTTCAACCTTACTCAGGTCCCGCCTTAACTTCTTTTTACAGTGTTCTGTTGATTGTACTGGTACTGGTTGTTGTGTTTGTATGGAACTCAAATGCTTTAATGACAACTTCCGCCTTCCTTTCACGTACACATTATCAATCATTAACTCTCCTTGACGTCCCCAACTTCTGTGTCTTAATCTCAGAGGTGGGTGTGGTAAACCATATATATATATATATATATATGTTGTAACTAGGTCACCTGTCTGGACACGCCCCTCTGCAATAAAGGCGATTGCGCCATTGCTCCTCCTCTCAGTCCGCGGGCAGATACTCAGCATGGTGGAGGTCACATTTTACTGCTAATAAAAGCCTTTCAGTATTTACTCTACCTCCAGTCTTTTGGAGTTATTGGTGGTGCCTAAGTGGGCTAGTGATCAATGTCTATTTCAAGCACCCCGCTACTTTAACTGCACCTCCTCCTGCCATGCTTCCGGTAAAGACTCCTTTCCATTTTCCTAGTTTCTGCGACTCTGACGATGACATCTCCCACACGTCCTCCTGGCACGTCTTTCTTCTTCGACTGTGGCTTCTCATCCATTTCAGTTCACAGGCTCCCAACCAGATCTATTTCATTTCCCACTCTCCTGCTCTCATTTCTTCTCTTAGCTCACAGAGCATGGACATACTCATTTTGACCTCACCTTCCATTTCCTCCTTGTTCGTTGGATCATCCTGTATAACTTCCACCAACCTTCTTTGCCTCCGCTCCCCTTTCAGAACAATAATCATTCTTTTTGTGACTCCCTGGTTCACTTTTCCATCTGCACTCTCTTCCTCAGTACCCGCTCCCCTCTCAAAGCGTTTTCCCGTGCAAAAGCAAGAGATGTAACACCCGCCTTCATTCTCTTCTCCTTCCACCATCTTACCTGCTTTATATTCTTTCCGAAAGAAGAAACAATTCACCGTAATCCATCCAAACTACTCTACTGCATTGGTCCTCATGATGTGGTCTTTTACGCATTGGAGAAACCAACACAAGTGTTTTGCAGAACACTACTAGTTCCTTGTTACTTCAATATTTCATGCAACTAATATTCTTCTTTTTTTGGGGTCAACAAAGCCTAATCCAATTTCTAGGAACTGGATCTTGAGATGTTAGAACAGGTACTACATACTCAGTTCCTAGATTAGATTGAAAACAATGTTTTAACTTGAATTATTCTTCTAAATACATTGAGTTAGAATTGACTCAATCTCACAAAGTATATCCCTGAGGTCTAACTATTCAATCTTACCAGGGCCATCCACTGGGACCTGACCTGTTATGACAGGGGTCACTTTGTTTGACCACTGTAATATCATATTGGGGTGGGGGAGTGGAGGTATGTTCAAAGTTCAAAGTAAATTTTAATTACCAAATTACATATATGTCACCATATATAATCCTGAGACTTTTTCTTGTGGGCATTCTCAATAAATCTGTAGATATAAGGACAATAACAGAAACAATGCCTCTACCAAAGGAGGTGTAAGGCACTCCTTCCCTCCAGTAGCCTGCAGGTCACCCTTCGGCAATCTATAGCCCTGTGATCAGGGTCATGTGAAGCCATGGGAGCGGGTGGTGATGGTCGTACGAGCAGCTTGTCCATATCACGTCCTGCTGATGTGGCCACTGACGCCAGGCAGACAAGCTCTGAAGAGTATTGATAACGGCTGGGGCCACCCGTCTTGTAAAGACACTGCCCAGAAGACGGCAATGTCAAACCACTTCTGTAGGAAAATTTGCCAAGAACAATCATGGTCATGGAAAGACCACGATTGCCCACGGCATACGACCCAGTACATAAAGAACGAGCAAATATCCCATCAGGTCCTACTAGTGGGGCCCAGTTTGATATTGCAGGGCAGCCAAGTAGTTGATCATTATTGTCACATGTACGGAGATACCGTGAAAAGCTTTACTTTGCCTGCCATTCAGACAGATAATTCCATACACAAGTATATCAAAATAGCACAGAAGAGAAAAAGTAGAGAATGCAGAACATAGTGTTACAGACAAAAATGTAGTGCAGGCAGACCAATGTATAGCAAGGCCCAGGTCAAGGTAGACTAAAAGACCATAGTGTATGATTTCCACTATAGTAGTGGATTGGAAGATGCCGTGTTCCATGTGCTGACCTGGGAGTCCTGATGTAATATTACAGGGCTTCCATGTAAGGCCCTTTTTGATATTATAAAGGCCAGCCAGTTTGGCCTGATTAATACCTGGTATTTCATGGGCTCTCTAGTGTAGCTGGCTCCAGCACAGAAATTCTCTTGCTAATATTCTGAAAATTGCAGATTTTTTTTTCTATGTATAAAATGCTGCTGCAAAATCAAACCAATCTCCTTTCACATCCAACATAAACAACCAAGATGGAAAATATGACGACAGTTTCTCAAATTCCAATAGGCTGGCGTCATTGGAATTGTCAGCCAACCTAATTGGCTGTCCTCTGAACCAATCAGGAAGCAGCCTCAGATCCAACTAATTCAAGAGTTTGAAAAGTTTGGGGAATTTTGTGAGACTTCCAGAACTGACAAGAGTGAGTGCAGGCAGTGGCTCTCTGGAATTATAAGTCTGCAATAAAATTTCCTCTACAGCTCAACGATGTCAGCGCATTTCAACAAGGGACCTGCGTATGGACTCTCAGCAGAGGTGAATCGCAAGGTAGGCACTGGCCTTAATTTTCACAAGCATGGAAGTTGCTTGAGCACAGAATGAAGGAGGCCAGTCAAATGGTGCTCAGCAGTTGTAGTCTCCTCAATCCTTCCGTTATAAAGTCACATCTGATTTTTAATAGTTATTAGAATGACAGATGTGCGGGCATATTCTCTACTGTTCACTGGAAGCATTGACGTGATAATCTCTACAAACATTCCTTTAAATATTAGCCAGCTTGTCAATGAATGAAATGTAGCCAACAGAAATGAGCAGGGGAAGTTAAGCCAAACTGGAGGAATTTAACCTTCTGAGGTATTGATTCTGTGGATACAAACAGCAAACATCAGGTCCTATTTAAAGGACAGATTCTGCAGGACTCCAGTCTGCGATTTGTGATTGAGGAGGGAAAACTTTTGAATGATTTGTTGTCATAAAATCTGTTTTCTATTACAGAGCTGCGCAGCTGTAAAGCTGCTTGACTGGAAGAGTCTGATAAACATTTCAGATGTATGTGTGATCGGTGTGTGTTGTTGGATCTGACATTAATGTAGTTTCTAACTTTAGTCCTTGGCACTGGTAGTACTGATCTGGATGGGGGGTGGGGTGTTTGGAAGTAGAGGATCAATATCTGTGCTAAAAGCAAATACTACTGAGGCAGGTACATAGTCAACTTGAATTAATGTAGAGAAATTGTTAAGTTTATCCACAAGTATTCCCTGAACTAAATCTTCAGTTGCTCTGTGAAGGTAACTTCATTCCGTTTGAATCACTTCACCTGAAGTTCAGTACTCACTAGAATTCAGAAGAATGACAGCTGACCTCATTGAAACCTATTGAATGTTGAAAGAGTGGATGTGAAAAGGATGTTTCCTATGGTGGGGGAGCCTAAGGCCAGAGGGCACAGCTTCAGAATAAAGGGGCGTCCTTTAAGAACAGAGATGAAGAAGAATTTCTTTCGCCAGAGAGTGATAAATCTGTGGAAATCTTTGCCACAAGTGGCTGTGGAGGCCAAGTCATCGGGTATATTTAAGGCAGAGGTTGACAGATTTCTGATTGGTCAGGGCATGAAGGGATACGGGGAGAAGGCAAGAGATTGGGACTGAGAGGGAAAGTGGATCAGACAAAATAAAATGGCTGAGCAGACTCGATGGGCCAAATGACCGAATCCAACTCCTAGATCTTATGGTCTCATGGTCTTAAATATGAAGCATTTGGACTCACCATCAGACAGCTTCAGGGTAGTTATGCCAAAACAGCTTCCATTTATATAGCACCTTCACCAGAGCCACGTGATGAGTTATGAGGGCAGGTAAGTGCCACTGGTGGAGTAATAAAGACTAGGAATATCAGCAGGCCAGACATAGAGGAGCTCACAGGAATGTAACACTCGGGGCAATTACAGAGTTAGGGAGAGACAAGACCTTGGAGAGATTTGAGGGGAAAAAGTCTCAGTCTTAAAAGCGAGGCTGCTTAAACAGGACCCAATACAGGTCAGCAAGCAGCTGAATAGTAAATGGGGGGCCTGTGTGTGCTCATACTCAGAAGGCATTGCTTTGAACAGTGAAGAGGCACAGCCAGCCAGGAGTATGTTGGAATGAGAAGAAATGGATGCAGGTTGAACAGCATACGGGATCAGGAAGGGGTGCAGTCAGGCAGAGCTAGAGACTGGTGGAGACGGCATCCGCGAGGGGAAGGAAGTGACTGCCTAGAAAAATGCCTGTGGTTTCAGGCATGGGCCAGGCACGGGTAATGTGTTGACTTGCAAGTAAGCTCTCCTGGCCTGGAACCGAACTTGGGATGAGTCCTGGATCTCCTTGCTCCCCAGGCCTCTTTGTACTCCAGGCCTGGAACTGAACTTGGAATGAGCCCTGGATATCCTTGCTCCCCAGTTCCCTAGGCCTACGTGTCAATTTTCACTCAGCAATCAGGAGCACAGTGGAGCTGCTAACCTTTTTTTTATTAAAAAATCATTGGTTTAAAAATAAAGATTAGATTTATTTGTCACATGTACATCAAAACGTAGAGTGGAATGCATCGTTAGCGGCAACAACCAACACAGTCTGAGGATGTGCTGGGGGCAGCTTGCAAGTGTCACCATGCTTCTGGCACCAACATAGCGTGCCCACAACTCCGTGACCCGCACCCACGCATCTTTGGAATGTGGGAGGAAACCAGAACACCAGGAGGAAAGACACGTGGTCACGGAGAGAGCGCGCAAT
Organism: Mobula hypostoma; assembly: GCF_963921235.1. Classification (NCBI taxonomy): domain Eukaryota; kingdom Metazoa; phylum Chordata; class Chondrichthyes; order Myliobatiformes; family Myliobatidae; genus Mobula; species Mobula hypostoma. The sequence continues at coordinate 10,494,384 of NC_086125.1, read as the reverse complement.
CTCCTTGCGGACAACAGCGTGCGCTGTAAAGTGCTACGTTGACTGCTACGCCACTGTGCCTCCCCAAACACAAACCCACAAAGTGAAAACAAAATGCTGTTGCTGGCTTCCGGCAGAGATTTCTGTTTTCAAAAAAGGAAGGCTCCAAATAAATCGGAGACGCGGCTAAAAGTGTCGATGGAGGGAGCGAGTGAGGAAGAGCAGGAGGGAGAGGGAAGCAAACAGTGAAATGAGTGAGAGAAAAGTTGACCAACTTCCCTTCTCACCTTCTTTATTCCCTACATGGGGGCTTTTTGGTGACAGCTGAAGATTTGGCGGCCACCGAGGGGTCACTTCATGATGAGAGCAGATACCTCAACCCTTGGCACAGACTGAATATGGAGGTTTTACAATCAGCTTACCAGGAGTGGAAAGAAATCGAGTTCTTGGATGCAAGGTGACTGCACTGATGGGGAGAGGCAAGGCCATGGAGATATTTGAAAACAACAATAGTTTGAAAATCAAAGTTTAATAAATAAGACCATAAGATATAGGAGCAGAATTAGGTCATTTGGCCCTTCAAGTCTGCTCTGCCATTTCATCATGGCTGATCCAATTTTCCTCTCAGCCCCAATCTCCTGCCTTCTCCCCATATCCCTTCATGCCCTAACCAATCAGGAATCTATCAACTTCTGCCTTAAATATACATAGAGATTTGGCCTCCACAGCTCCACAGAGAATTCCACCGATTCACCACTGTCTGGCTAAAGAAATTCCTCCTCATCTCCGTTCTAAAAGGACATCCCTCTATTTTGAAGCTGTGTCCTCTGGTCTTAGACCTTCCCACCATAGGAAACATCCACTCCATCAAGGCCTTTCATATAAGGTGTTAATGTTTCACAGTTAGTGAGAGTGGGAAAATAGACTGAAGACCAAAGTTTTGGGACTGAGGCCCTGTGGCTGAGACTCCAAGATCCAAGGCCCTGAGGCAGTGGGATTGAGGCCCGGAGCCTGAGACCCAAGTCTATCCCTTTGTCTTCTCTCTGTAGCTATTTGAGTCCCTAAATCTCTGCCGCTCCTCCGTTTCCCACCGTTCATTTTCAAAATCTCCTCATCGCTCCCCCATATCATCGCCATTGTTGTGATGTCCACTCCTGTTCTGCACTCATTTACTTAATATTTTATCGACACTTCCTCTGACAACATCAAAAGGAAACCAAAGGGCCCACAAGACCTTAGTCGACGATGGATTTAGAAAACGTTTGGGAGTGTAGAAAAAGGGTGTTTGAAAGCTTGGTGCTCAAGTCTGTAGGCAGAGGCATGTAGGGATAACATGAAGGGGAATCACAGGTCTGTACGTATAATGGTACAAGGACATGCAAGGGGTTCAGTTGGTGCAGCGTAGTACGAGGCCTAGAGACATTCGAGCCCAGTCATGGGTTCTAAATTCAAGAAAATTCACATGGTTTCCCTGACCTGCAGATCGCCCAGAAATATGACCCACAAAAAGATGAGGATATCCGGAGATGGATTGAAGATGTGACTGGAATCACGATATCTGAAAACCTAATGGATGGGCTGAAGAATGGAGTTGTGCTGTGCAAGTAAGCAAATCCGAACCACTTACTGCTCCAGTGTATATTTCACAAGACTTCCTACTGCAGCTAACACACACCTTCAGTCTGCATGATCTGTTACCAATCACAACAATTCCACCATGTCCTTTCACTGTACCTCTAGCCTCGAGTACATTTCCCCCTCATCCTGTTACCACTGTTACCATCCTTCCCTAATAAAGCCCCGTTCAGTGTTAGTCTCCCTTGGCAAGCAACCAATGGATCTCAAGCCCTCCGTTCCACAAAATCTCTGCCCTATCTGAGCCATCACCAACGTGGTTCTAACTGCAACTGTTCCTCCCACTTTGCCTCCATCACTTTGTCCCCTCCACTCCTGTTGCTGACACTCTGTTCCACAGTGAGTTACGTCGACTGTGGCTTGGGGAAACATTGTCTTATCAAAGCCTGAGTACTCAGTGTTTCCCTTTAATGTACAAAAGGAATGCACGCTTAAAAATATTTCATTAAGTTACAACGCTAGACAAAATGGTTCAAAAGTTCAAAGTAAATTTTATTATCAGAGTACACATAGTCACCAGATGCAACTCTGAGATTCATTTTCCTGTGGGCATATTCAAAGGTTCATTTAATGTCGGAGAAATGTATACAATGTACATCCTGGAACGCTTTTTCTTCGCAACCATCCATGGAGTGCCCCAAAGAATGAATGACAGTTAAATGTTAGAACGCCAAACTGCACCCCCCAGCTCCCCACCCTCCCATGCATAAGCAGCAGCAAGCAATGATCCACTCCACCCCCCCCACTCCCATCAGCAAAAAAAAAGCATCAGCACCCACCACCAAGCACTGAAGCGTGCAGCAAAGCAACAGCAAAGACACAGACTTTCAGTACCTCAGAGACTTCGCATTCACCCGGTATTTGACATACCACAGGCTCTCTCTCTCTCCCTAATAAGGGAGAAAGAGGTGTCTCCACGTCAGCAAACCTATAGAGTAGTAACTATAACAGGATCAATAAAAGATCACCCAGAAGACAACAAACTGTGCAAATGGAAGAAAAAATAAATCACAATAAATAATGAGAACACGAGACAATGAGGTAAAGAGTCCTTAAATTGAGATCATTGGTTGTGGGAACATCTCAATGGATGGGTAAGTGAGTGTAGTTACCCCACTTTGTTCCAGAGCCTGATGGTTGAGGGTAGCAGCTGTTCTTGAAGCTGCTGGTGTGAGACCTGAGGCTCCTGTACCTTCTGCCTGATGACAGCAGCGAGAAAAGTGCATGGCCTGGTTGGTGGGGTCTCTGATGATGTATGCTCTTGAACGAAAGGGGATAACTATAGGTACTTCGGGCAGAGATTTCCTGTGCATGGTGGACTATTCAGTAAAGTGGATCATGGCCTTGTTCACTGAAGATACACACTTCAAAGTCAATAGTGTTACAGTGTAAATTCATTAATTTAAATGTTCAGAAACTGGGGAACGATCGCATTGACATTTAAAGTTTTAATCTTGCATTTCCTTTTCTTTAAGGCTTATTAATACACTGCAGCCTGGCTCAGTGAAGAAGATTAATGATTCCCCACAGAACTGGCATCAGGTACGGATAATACATTATATCTGGCGTCGGTGTGGATCAAGGTCTGTGTGTAAGCAGGCTCGGGCATTATGCTGTGGATGGCTTGGTGTGAATATTCACCGTTCAGACCTATCTACCTGGTGGGAAAGCAGAAATCGTGTCCACTCCTACAGACCAACCAGCCCTAGAACCCCAGGGTTGTAAGTTGGTAAATTGATTCATTCTTGTCACATACACCAAGGTACAGTGACAAGATTTCTTCCTGCATACTCTTCAGACAGATCAGTTCATAACAATGGGTAGAACGAGATACAACAATAGCAGAGAAAGGAAGTGTTATAGTCCAAAGAAGGTGCAGTGCAATTAGACAATGAGGTGCCAAGCCACACGACATTAGATTGTGAGGTTGAGAGTCCATTTCATCATAATAGGGGAACGTTCAATAGTCTTCTAACAGTGCGATGGGTGTTGTTCTTGAGCCTGGCCTATGCATCTTCTGCCCAACGGGAGAGGCGAGAAGATACAAGAGCCAAGGGTGGGAGGGAACTTCCTGCTAGCTGCTTTACTGAGGCAATGAAAAGTCTGGGCAGAGTTTATGGGAGGGAAGCTGGTCTCTGTGATGTGCTGAGCTGTGCCCACAACCCTCTGCAGTTTCTCGTGGCCACAGCAAAGCAATTGCCATACCAAGCTGTGATCGTAAGACTGTAAGATACAAGAGCAGAATTAGTCCACTTGGCCCATCGAGTCTGTGCCACCATATCATCACGGCTGATGCATTTTTCCCCCTCAGCCCCGATCCTCTGCCTTCTCCCCATATCCCTTCAAGTCATGACTAATCAACAATCTATCAACCTCGGCCTCAAATATACCCAATGACTTGGCCACCACAGCCACCTGTGGGAATCAGTTTGACAGATTCACCACTCTTTGGCTAAAGGACTTCCTCCTCGTCTCTTTTCTGAGGCTATGCCCCATGGTATGAGACTCCCACACCATAGGAAACATCCTCTCCACATCCACTCTATCAAGGTCTTTCACCATTCAGTAGGTTTGAATGAAGTCACCCCTCATTCTTCTGAATTCCATTGAGCAGAGGCCCAGAGCCATCAAAAGCTCCTCCTACAACAAGCCTTTCAATCCTGAAATCGTTTTCGTGAACCTCCTTTGAACCGGCTCCAGTATCAGCACATCCTTTCTGAGATAAGGAGCCTAAAACTGCTCACAATACTCCAAGTGAGACTCACCAGTGCTTTATAAAGTCTCAACATTACATTGTTGCTTTTATAGTCTAGTCCTCATTTGATGCATCCAAATAGGGTATTTTCCATGGTGCATTGATAAAAATTGATCTGGGTCAAAGAGGGCATGCCAAATTTCTTTAGTCTCCTGAGGAAGTAGTGACACTACTGGGCCTTTGTGGCTTTGCTGTCAATGTTCACTCCCAGGAACTTGAAAGTCTCAACCCTTTTGAGCTCAGCACTGTTGATGTAAAGAGGAGCACGGGCAATATTCTCCTTCCTGAAGTCAATGACGTTGCTCGTTGGTCCTGCTGACACTGTGGCCCAAGGCTCTCTGTGATGTGTCCATCCTGAACGACCCATTGCAGGGGATCATCTGCAAATGTGTAGATGGAGTCCAACAGGAATCTGGTCACGCAGACATGAGTGTACAGGCAGAAGAGTAGGAGTTCAGGATGAGACCTGGTAGAGTGCCGATGTTGAGGATAATCGTGGCAGAGGTGTTGTCGCTGATCCTTTAAGATTGTGGCCTGTTGATCAGCAACACCTGTGAGTCCTTATCCCTTCCTACAATTGCCCCTCAACATCCTGTGCTATTTTCTTATTCTGGCTTCTAGTGCGTTCCCAATTTTAATAACTTCTCAAGTCGTGGCTAATCATTCAAATGCTAAAGTCCTGCAGCTGTAGAAATTCTTCCCTGAACCTGTCTTTCTGACCTTCCTTCCTCATAAGAAGCACTTTAGAACCTAAAGCAACACACACTAAACACTCGAAGAACTCATCAGGTGAGGCAGCGTCTAAGGTTGATGTTTTGCGCCGAGACCCTTCGTCAGGACTGAGAAGGAAGGGGGAAGGTGACAGAATAATATGGGAAAAAAAGGCTAGCTGGAAGCCAGGTGGGTGGGAAAGGTCAGGGACAAGAGAAGAAAGAATCTGATAGGAGAGGAGTGTAGACAGTAGGAGACAGGGAAAGAGGAAGTAATAGGCAGGTGAGAGGAAGTGAAAGGTCAGAGTGGGGAATAGAGGAAGCAGGGGGATTTGTTCACCGGAAGGAGAAATCGATTAAAACCTACTTCATTGACAAATCTTTAATCACCTGTCTTTCTGTGGCTTGAATTCAGTAGCAGTTTGAGAATGCTCCTGTGAAGACCTGAGACTATAAATGCCAAGGATTGTTCTCTTCTCGTTAAGAGAATTTAAGCTCACAGCCAATTGACCAAGACTTAGTTGTATTTTGTAAGCCCGGACTTTTCAGTTTTGATTATCTTTCCATTTAACCGCCGTTCAAGAAGGATGAGACCTTTCCTTCCTTGGCAATAGCCTAGCACATATGGAACGTTTTTCCAGGATCCATCCGCAGGATGAGAATGTACCGATAAATGATGGAACCCAGGCACACTCCCGCATAGCATCTGGCAGGAAAGATGTCCCTGAAAGTAACACACACGCTCCATCTCAGCCTCTGCAAGAGCCCAAAGATAAGATAAATATAAGCCCAGTGAGCTTTACTCCCAAAAAAGGCAATGCTTTTCTAACAGTTTCAGTACAGAGGGGCAGTACTGGGTGGAAACTCCAGGGCTTTGGTTATGCAAAAATATGATTGGATATTATTACTGACTGAGCAGCAATGTTGTAAGGCTAGTGTCTGCTTAATTAATGAGTCTAATACTTGAAGAGGGAGGCTTTCTCAATAATATCATCAAGAACAAGCCAGCAAACATATACCTGTTAGTTTGTTAAAAAGAGAGGAGTAAATCTACTCTAGAGTCAGTTACAGGTTTTCCCTCCCCATATCAGCTCTGGACAATTCCTGGAAATCAGCCCAAAGCCAAAGCAGTATCTGTAAAGAAATCAGAGTAACCAGCATGGAATTAGGAAGGCAAGGTTTGTCAGACTAAGATTCGTACTTTAGTTAATAATATTACTGGAATAATATAAACTCATATCTTATAATCAGGACTGGAAGTAAATGTTAACTTTTAGAAAGGTGATTTAGACAAATAATGGCACTAAAATGATCAAAGTATTTAAGAAACGGAATGTAATCCTAATCTGCTGTACAGTGAAATGACAGCTAATCCTGTGCTTCTCCATTTTCCCCACCTGATCCCATATACAAAGGTCTATTAACAGAGAACTTCCCTTCCATTCTAAATGATTAATCACTTATCCTGAGTTCATGCCCTAGGCGTCAGCCAAAGGAAATAGTTTCTCAGCCGAACTTTGTCAGTTCCTTTCCAAATCGAAGATTCAGTGATTGTTTTTTCATTCTACTACACGACAGTGAGTACAGGGTAACCTTACTCAATCTTCCTTCACATGACAATCCCAGGGACTGATCTAATGAATCTGAACTGCACTGTCTACAAGGCAATTATATCTTTCCTTGAGTACACAGACCAAAACTGCATACAAATACTTAGTATGTTGTTCACCAGAACATTGCACGGCTGTGACAAAATTCTTCACTTCTCCCCTGCCATCCAATTTCTGAATGGACATTGGACCTTTGAACACTACTTCACCACTTATTTATTCTATTTTTGCACTGCTTATATATAAGTCATTCACAGTTTTATTTCTCTTTTCTATTATTATGTATTGCATTGTACTGCTGCCACAAAGTTAACGAGTTTCATGACATCTGCCGGTGATATTAAACCTGATTCTGATTCTCTTTTGTATTCCAAAACCCTCAAATAAAGACAAACATTCTGCTTGAATACTTGATTGATCTACCCTAATACTGACTTTCTGCTTGTGAACTTATATTTAAAAGCTTCTTTCCATTTATAGAAATAGTGCCTCTCTATTCTCCATGTGTAAGTAAATTATCACACATAATCATTTTGGCACATAATAAAAAGCCTGCGACTCTAAATTAACTGTGCAGAATATATGTCTTTCTTGTGATGACTCTCCCAAGTAGCTTTATATCATGAGCAGATGTGGATGATGTCATGTCATATTTTCATCTATTATCATACACTGTAAGTGGAGAGATTCCAGTACTGGTTCCTGTAACATCCCCTCCTCTCAGGCAGATGATTAGTGCTGCAGAGTCAGTATCAGGTTTAATATCACCTGCATTCAATTAGATTATGAAGACACGTAGTCCTCTTTTACTGTCATTTAGTAATGCATGCATTAAGAAACGATACAATATTTCCTCCGGTGTGATATCACAAAACACAGGACAGACCAAGACTGAAAAAACTGACAAAGCCACATAATTATATCATATAGTTACAACAGTGCAACAATACCATAACTTGATGAAGAAGTCCATGAGCACAGTAAAAGTTCAAAGTCTCTCAAATGTCCCACATCTCACGCAGACGGAGAGAAGGAAGAAAAACTCTCCCTGCCATACCCGACCACAGTCCGACTCTGAGTCATCCGAAAACTTCGGGCTCTGATCAGCTCTCCGACATCGAGTACTGAGCGCCATCACTATCCAAACGATTCGACCTCCTTCTCAGTCGCCAGCAGCAGGCAAAGCCGGGATTTTGAGGCCTACCCTCCGGAAGATTCCCGACCGCGCAGTAACGACAGCAGCGAACAAGCGTTTCAGAAATTTTTCCAGATGTTCCTCTGTGCTTTCACGTCCATCTCCATCAAATCAGAATTGTCCACAGCCCCTATTTAACAGATACGATATCATTTTTCATCGGGGGGCTGCGCACACTGCTTCTCTTATTGGTAAAATTTGTTAACTTTGCGGCACAGGTACAATGTAATACATGATAAATATAGAAACAGAATGAGTTACTGTATGTATATTAGTTGAATTTAAATAAGTAGTGTAAAAACAGAAACTTAAAAAAAAATAGTAAGGTAAGGTTCATGAGTTCAATGTCCATTCAGAAATTGGATGGCAGAGGAGAAGAAGCTGTTCGTGAATCCCTGAGTTGTGCCTTCAGGCTCCTGCACCTCCTTCCTGCTGGTAACATTGAGAAGAGGGCATGTCCTGGGTGAAGGGGGTCCTTAATAATGGATGCCACCTTTCTGAAACATCGCTCCTTAAAGATATTTTGAATCCAACAGAGGCTAGTACTCATGATGGAGCTGACTAATTCTCTGCAGCTTACTTCAATCCTATGCAGCAGCAACCAGACGGTATTGCAGCCAGTCAGAATGCTTTCCATAGTTGATCTGAGAAGTTTTTGAGTGTTTTAGGTGCTAAACCAAATCTCCTCAAACTCCTAATGAAATACAGTTGCGGTCTTGCCTTCTTTGTAGCTGCAACGATATGTTGGGACCAGGTTAGGTCCTCAGAGGTACTAACAGATATTGACTTGTTTTCGCTTCTATGGGTTCAAAGCGGCACGATATCGCAGTGGTTTGCACAGCACTTTATGGTACCAGCAACTTGGGTTCAATTCCCACCACTGTCTGTGAGGAATTTGTACATTGCCCACCCCCGTGACTGTGTGGGTTTCCTCCAGATGCTTAACTTCCTCCCACAGTCCAAAGATGTACCAGTTAGTAGGTTAATCGGTCATTGTAAATTGTCCTGTGATTAGGCTAAGGTTAAATCGGGAGGAAGCTGGGAGGTGCAGCTCAAAGTGCCGGAAGAGACTATTCTGCACTGTATCTTAATAAAATAAAATTATATAAAGTGATTGATAAGCCTATTATGGGACCTGCAGACTCTTCTAGTTGGGGCAGAAAGAAGCCAACGTAATGGGAGGTTACTTCAGAAAGTGGTGGCTCCTTCTACCATTTACAGGGGGCTTCCATGTGCAAGGCCTCAAGGTTCACAGTGACATCCCACATGTTGCTTCTCACCTGGGCCATGGATTGCTTGGAACTAGTGGGACTGCTGCACCTTTATGCGAAGCTTTGAGAATATCACAGAAACGTTTCCTATGTTCAAATTGTACGCTCCTCCCAGGACAGAACTTTGAAATAGTGGGTCCTTTTCAAAGGTCTAGTGTCAAGCACATGAATGTGGTCTTTCTTACACAACTGATCTGGTGTAATTAGGGCTGCTAGTGTCAGGATGTTGGTCTAAAAGGGGACATTACTGTGCTTTTCCTTCTGGTAGATTTGGATGATTTTGCAGGGCTAGTACAACTAGCATCTCTGGTTTGTTGCTGTAAGGTAGTTCAAGTCACAGTAGCCTAGGATCACTGCTGTGCAGGTGACCAAGAGTTTTTTTTTGATAAGTTTGAGGTCTTTATCATTAGGTGGTCTTCTTCGAGCTGGCTGTGAATGTGACTCGTCACTAATGTCTGCCTTCTAAGATTTCTAGGGTTCTGCTGTGAATCTTTCTATTCGGAAGGCAAAGTTGTACAATAGAGACATGCTGGGCCTTCTCTCGTAGATGCTGAGTCTGAGGTCATTTTCACATAGGTTTCAGTAAACAACTCAGCAGTTACTTGGACACACACACACGAGGAATTCTGCAGATGCTGGAAATTCAAGCAACACACATCAAAGTTGCTGGTGAACGTAGCAGGCCAGGCAGCATCTCTAGGAACAGGTACAGTCGACGTTTCGGGCCGAGACCCTTCATCAGGACTAACTGAAAGAAGAGCTAGTAAGACATTGACTTCTCAAACTTCCGCTAATGCCCCACCTCCCCCTCGTACCCCATCTGTTATTTATTTATATACACACATTCTTTTTCTCTCTCTCCTTTTTCTCCTTCTGTCCCTCTCACTATACCCCTTGCCCATCCTCTGGGTTTCCCCCCTCCGTCTTTTCTTTCTCCCTGGGCCTCCTGTCCCATGATCCTCTCATATCCCTTTTGCCAATCATCTCTTGGCTCCATCCCTCCCCCTCCTGTCTTCTCCTATCATTTCGGATCTCCCCCTCTCCCTCCCACTTTCAAATCTCTTACTAGCTCTTCCTTCAGTTAGTCCTGACGGAGGGTCTCGGCCCGAAACGTCGACTGTACCTCTTCCTAGAGACGCTGTCTGGCCTGCTGTGTTCACCAGCAACTTTGATGTGTGTTGCTTGAATTTCCAGCATCTGCGGAATTCCTCGTGTGTGTGTCCAAGTAACTGCTGACTTGTTTACTGAAACCGATAAAAGCAACCAAGGCATGAATACCCCACATCGACTTCCCGTAGTCCCAGGTACTGCTTGACCTACCAAGTATTAAACATTTTTTTGTTTTTATTTTAGATTACTGTCATTTGCTTTTGTAAATACATCACACAACCCTAATGACTCACAAGTGGTTCCAATGAATTACTGTACCTCAAATAGCAACAATGACATACAATTGGTCCACAGAGATAACAATCATAGCTTATAACCAGAGATATCTGCTTCTAAGAAAACTGTCCCCATTGGTGTCACTTGAAGAATTTAACCCCATTGGCTGCCTCAGTATGTATTTTCCGGTAAGGACATTGCATTACTGGTATTTACCCAAGAGTATAGTTTATTTTTCCTCTTGTTCGAGTATTGATGCAACAAGACTGCATCTGATAATTTTAAGATCCTCACTTGAGGCTTGACTTTAGGTTTTTTTTTGCATATTTATTAGCTTTTGGAAAAAATGGTTAATTTCAGTTCTTACACAAAAGACGGTAAGATGCATCAATTGTAGTGGAAGCACAACTAAATCAAAGTTAGCCTCATGTCTATGACCTGATTATACAAGACACAGGGTGAGGAGGATCTAGTCTGAAATCTCTTTTCCAATGCTTTGGAGAAATAAATGTGCAATTCCCCTGCCACTTGTTGAAGAGTGATAAAAGCCAGCCGGAACTTGGCTTCTTTTAAGAACATTGCGGACTTTGTCATTCATGGGTACGCTTTATTCCATCAAACACAAAGTGAACTGTTTCCTTTGCAATCGGCCAGAGCGTAGATTAGCACTGAAAGTGACCTCCAACAGTCGCGGTGCTTCTTTGGAGGGAATAGATGGGCAAAGGAGGGCTTGGGGGTTGTTTCTCTTTGTGAGGCTACTGGGTTGATGTGTTCACCAAGATAGAATGCTCACAATATTTCTGCCCGCTGATCTGGCCTCTGCAGTGAAATGCCTCAGTAAATAGCTTGAACGAAATCTTCATTTTCGTTGGCATTATTTACACATAAATCTGTTTCATCCACCATTTTCACCTGCATCTTACCACCATCACACCACTGGCAACGATCTGAAAGTGAAACGAGTTCAAAGTAAATTTATTATCTGAGTACGTATATCTATATCACCATGAAGTACCGACAAACAACCAATGTGCAAATTCTGCGAGACTGAAGTTTATTATTGGAATAAATGTTATCAATGAAAAAAAATTTTCCAGATTGACATTTGTGTGTTTATCTATTGTTAAAAAAAGTTTGAAATTGTGAAACACAAGCTCCGATCATAGCCTTTCTGATTCTGCCTTTATAATACTAGATACAATAATGTGCGGCCAGTTGTTAAAAACGGTTTGGCCCTCTCATTTGCTTTTAATCCACAGCTGGAGAACATTGGAAACTTTCTCAAAGCAATCGCAAAATACGGCGTGAAGCTTCATGACAGCTTTGAAGCCAACGACCTGTATGAGAACTGTAACTTGACCCAAGTTCAGACCACTCTCATGGCCCTGGCTAGCTTGGTGAGTACATTTACAGTGACCACCTTAATCAAAAGAATCTTCATTTATTAGAATTATCTGACCCGCTCATCACTTAAAAGCGACCTTTTATTCCTCACAGGCAAAGACGAAAGGGTACCAAACTAAATCGGACATTGGTGTGAGATACGCAGAGAAACAGCAACGCGCTTTTAATAGTGAGACACTGAAAGCAGGACGGAACATCATTGGACTTCAGGTATAGCCTTATCTAGCCCTTAGGAGTGGCCGATGCTCTGCATAGTGGGACTTCCTTTTGAAGATAGGGATTAGGACAGAGGGATCAGAGGACAGTGAATACAGGGAAAACATTGAAAAGGTTAAGAAGCAGCTTTCTGCAGAAGCTGACAAAGAAGTGAAAATACCTTGATGGGCAACGGCACACTTGCATGGCAGAAACAGTGAGGATTGCCCAGAAATGTTCAAAAGTTATCGGGATACCTCGCAAGATGCCTTCCTTACTCTTGGCATCAGTTATTCTGGGAAACATCCATCTCAAATATCAAAATCCTTCACTGAAATTGATTGCCTTTCTAAAACCCGTCCTGCCATGCAGTATCCGCTCTGCCTAAGTATGCCCAGGCAAGGGAAAACTTTTCAACCTACATTGTGGGTAACATTTAATTGACTTGAATTATGAATTGAAATAACAAATATAGGCCACTTTAAAAAAATGGCGCAGGAAGTTGTACAAGATACTGGCGAGACTTAATTTGGAGTATTGAGTGCAGTTTTGGTCACCTACCTATCTTCTTCTTCATGTGCCTTGCACGTTACACGCTTGGGCGATCATGGCTCTCCACATTGAATGATCCCTCGCAGCATCAATGATATCTCACACACTTAGATCTGTTAGTTCTTTCACAGTGTCCAAATATTTTCTTCTTTGCCTTCCTTTTCCGCGTTTCCCAGGAGTACAGCCTTGTAACGCAAGGCGTTCTATTTCTCCCTTTCTGATGACATGGCCCAGAAATTTAAGTTTCCTCTCATTTAATGTTCTCATTAAAGATCTTTTTGTATAGGCACATTGGAGTACTGTCTCATTAGTTACCCTATCTCTGTATGATACTTTCAGCCTTCTTCTAAGAAACCACATTTCTGTTGCTTCTAAGTTTCTTTGGAGTTCTGGTGTTATAGCCCATGTTTTGGAAGCATACAGCAAGATTGACCAGATGTAACATTTTAGTAGCCTAAGCCTTGTTGTCATAGAAATGTGACTATTGGTAAAAATGGGTTTCATTTTTTGGAAGTTGGTTTTGGCAATGGCAATTCTTCTTTTTATTTCTACTTTACTTCTAGCATCTTGTGATATAAAACTACCAAGGTAATTAAAGCTGGTCTTTTGTTCAATCTCTTGGTTACCAATGTACAATTGGCAGTTGGGAGTATCCTGCTGTTTTCATATTACCATACTTTTCTTTTTATATAAAAACAGTTGATGGTTGGACCAAACTCTGCACTTGTTTGTACTACTTTGTCTAGGTGGATTTGTAGGTCTTCTGCAGCACTTGCTATTTGGGTGGTATCGTCCGCGTATCTTACATTGTTGATGTTAACACCTCCAATTTTTATCCCATCTAGGTCTTCTATTTCTCTGAGAATCATTTCACTATAGATGTTAAATAATTCCAGTGAGGCAATGCATCCCTGTCTAACTCCTCTTTGAGTTTTAGTCCAACTGCTTATATTATCAATTTTTACCGCCGTCATTTGGTTCCAATATAGATTTTGAAGCAGTTGTTGGTCCCTTCCATCAATGTTTAGTTCAGCGAGAATTTGAAATAATTTTTCAAGTTGCACTTTGTCGAATGCTTTAGTGAAATCAATAAAACAAAGAGACATCATTTTGATATTCAATTGCCCTTTCTGAAAGCATTCATAGTATGAAAATTGCGTTCCTAGTTCCTCTACCCTCAGTAAACCCATATTGCAGTTTTCCTACCTATAGGAAAGATGTAAGCAAGGTTGAAAGAGCACAGAGAAAATTTACAAGGAATTTGCCAGATCTGGAGGAGTTATAAGGAAAGATTGTTTAGCTTAGGATTTTATCCCTGTGATCATAGAAGATTGAGGGGAGATTTGATAAAGGTGTACAAAATTATGAGGGATACCGATATGGTAACTGCAAGCAAGTTTTGTCCATGTTGGTTAGGTGGGACTACAACCAGAGGTTGTGGCTTAAGGGTGAAAGGTGAGAAGTTTAAGGGGAATATGAGGGGAAACTTCTTCACTGAGAGGGTCATGAGAGCATAAGTGGTCCATGCAAGCTTGATTTCACCGTTTAAGAGAAGTTTGGATAGGTACATGGATAGTAGGGATATGGACTTGGTGCAGCTGGTTAGAAGTCTGAATGGTTTTTGGCATGGACTAAACTGGCCAAAGGGCCCGTTTCTGTGCATACATCTCTGACTCCATGGTGATTTTCATGATCAGCAGCACAAAAATCCATAAGGTACACCCAAAACTATTCAGGAAGCAAAATCTTTGTTGCCCAGTGCTATCAACCTGCAATGTTAACCATTTATCATTCCATATATATTGCCTGACCAGCAGAATATTTCCAGTAGGCACTGTTACTTTTATTTTGTACAAGGAGAAATTTGATTTTAAAGAAACAGCGAGGGTATGGTTTGGAATTCACGCTCTCAAAAGAAAGAAAAATGGTGGAAAAGTATCCAATAGAGAATAAACTGCAGGGATACGAGTAATAATTTGGGGAACTAAACTACCTGGATTGCTTGTACAAGGAGCAAGGATGGGCCCATGGTCCAAATGGCTTGCTTCTCAGTACAATTGATTCTTGGTGTGAATCATTAGGATGTTGACTGGGCCAGTAGGTGGAAGCTATAACCAGATAGGAAAGCTTCTCTAGGGGAAGATTACTTTGACCCATCAGCCAGGTTTTCAAATCAAAATTATGTTGCCCGGCAATACACAGAAACAGCAAGTGGCTTGTTCACAAGGGAGGGAGATGTGGAGAGAGAGAGAGCTGGTCATAGCTGTTCCACTAGCATATCCCCGCAACCAAATCCCCTGAGCACAGGGGGATTAGATAGATGGAGGGTAACAGCAGGCAAGATCAGGGGAGTGTGGAAAATATGGTAAAATGAAATGTATCAATTATGTTTAATTCACAGAGAAGCAAGTCGACCCAGTCAGTGAGAAAACCATTCCGTCAGTCAGATTCTCTTTAGAAAGCAACTTCATTTACCAACACAGCAAGATTTCACTACTTTTGATGCCTCTCATGTTCCACTTTTCTTTAGATGGGGACAAATAAATTTGCCAGCCAGCAGGGTATGACTGCCTATGGCACCAGAAGGCACCTGTATGACCCCAAAACTGGAGTGGAGAAGCCCCTCGACCAGACAACCATCAGCCTCCAAATGGGAACCAACAAGGGGGCAACACAGGTATGGTTGGGGGGAGCACGCACAGGAATGAGATCAGATGCGGCACTTTCCCTACGTTTAAATGCGTGCAAGTCCTATGTACTTTTCAAGGGAATTGTTAACCCATTCAGCACTGCTCCTATAATGAGAACGGGCACGACGGAAAAGATAGGAGTGGTGGTGGTTGCGGAGGATATTGGTAACAATGGGTGGAGGTGAGGGATACGGCAGGGGGTACTTACAGCCCGTTACACAGCTGGCATTTAGGGCAGCAATGAAGATCCTCTATCTCTGGCAATGTTCAGAGCTTCCTTCATGACGTAGGTAGCTCCCTCTCGCTTTTCACTATTGTCAGTCATACGTCCCAGGAATATCGTCGCACTCAGATGTAGGATTCTTCATTGCCGTTTCCATAACAGTTCTATTTTACCAGTCAGGGTTGTTAGCCCTGAGATGAACCTGGAGAACCGGTGGACCACTCTTAGGCTGGCCTCTATCCTTTGACCTGTTTGGCCGAAGCACAAAGCCCTGACTCCAGCCACCATGGCTCCTCTGGGTCACTGAGGCACACAAGCCTCCAAACCAGAAGGTTGTGGTCCTCTTGGAGGATGGCAAGGGGTGGGAGAAGGTAAACAAGCTGCGTGGAATTTGCGGGTTACAGACAGGATCACAGCAGCTGCTTGGCAGACGTGGCTCACTGAAAGGGGTTGGCGAGTGAGGTATAGCAGAGTTTATGCAGATCCCTCTCCAACCCCGTCTGGTTGCTGTTTTCAGGCTGGAATGACGGCCCCGGGAACACGGAGGCACATTGTTGATAACAAGCTGGGCACTGAAAAGTGCGACTCCAGTATCGTGTCGCTACAGATGGGAACAAACCAGGGGGCCTCGCAGAAAGGAATGACTGTGTATGGGCTGAGCCGCCAGGTATTTGACGCCAAGTACTGCTGCATTTCCAACTACCCCAACGACGACGGCATCCTGTTGGCAAGCGGCTCGGAATGCAGCGAAGGCGACTACCAGGGAGAGTACAAATACAATCAGCACACGGATGCCATTCGCCGCGGGCAAATCTATCAGGACTTTGAGTGAGAACACAGTGATGCCACTCAACGGACTGATTTGTACAAATGTGCATTGCATCCTTACATACCCCTTTCACCCAATGCTCAGTACTAGGGCCCCATGTGTACAACCCTGGTCAAAGAGACACAGAACACTTCCCTGCCAATGCGCACTGCTGCAGAAACCTATACCCAGCTCCAGTGCCAAAAATGAGTTGGCAGACACATCCATTTTTTTTCCCCCTTATCCATCTGAGTCAGTGATGGACTGGCTAATTGACTCAAAACAACCGGAAAATGCAGGCCAATGAAATCATTGGCAAAAGGATATTGAACTATTGGGTTAAATCCAGTTTCAGGAGTTCCAATGGTCAAGTTTTGTATGGCAATCCCAAGTCTTCAGTAACTCAATCAGTTTACTCTCATCAGACTAATATTTTGTACAATACTGGATGTACAATCCCAATATATACACACAATGTAATTTACTGTCCACCTGTCACAGGGATAAATTCTGTATTTCAACACTGCCACGTTGCATAATTAACACATGATACTGGTGGATTTAATTGTACAGTCCCTGTAAAATGCAATGCCAGTCATCACTGGGATGTGGGCCGTTTCATAATGCCAGCTTTGATAATTTGTCAAACTTCCATCATGGTAAGATCTATGCTGATGCACAAAAACAGAGAGAACAACATGTTAAAGCATCTTAACCCACTCAACGTTAATCCTGTAGCTACAGCAACAGCAGATGATGGAGGCACTTTCAAAGTATTTAGATTAGTTTCTAGAATTAGAGGTGCTTCTTTTCAAAAGCAGTCCTTTAATTATCTATACCCACTATTAGCATTAGTTGTAGATCAAGAATTCCCTCTGCACGCAGACACTTGCCTTTCCAAATTCTACCAAGCGCTAGGCTTTAAGCAGGCAGTCAAACTCGACAACAGCGAAGGCTGAGATCAGGCCTTGGAACTTCCCTTTAGTCAGCTCACTGTTTGTACAGAACAACGGAAGGACACGCCACGTGCCGGGTAAACTGAAGGTAATATTTATACTCAAAAAAAAAAACTGTGACAGCATCAGCACCAGGGCTATAACATGGACAAGCATTTTGTCAATTGGTTCATTGTGAAGATGCGAAAAAACAAAGTTGCCAACCAAGGCCTGAGATCAGATGCAGCCAATGAGCACATCTCTGTGGTCAAGCTTCTGCTGTGTTCTGCCTCCCTACACAGACCCCAGCTAACGGTGTCTGTACCAGTTCCCCAGGTTAATGTCCATCTGGCTGCCACTGCAGAACAAGTCATCAGGCAGTGCATAAGTAGTAAACGGAATTACACCGGCATTTAGTCAGTCATATCTGGAAGCCTTCAGACACTTATCAATTCTTTGTTTGATGAACTGTGTTCAGGGCAACGTGATAGTTTGACATCAGTTATTGAACTGTTAACTATCTCCTGTGACTAATTAAAAGGCCTCTTACTGCAGTGAACAATGTGAAATGTCTGCTGTTGTCCTACTCCAGAGCAGAAAGTTTAATAAATCCAAAACACAGAGCAAGTTGGTGAATGCAGAGCCCACCATGTCAATCAGCATCGATTAACACAGAAGTTGTTATTCAGTCAATAGTTTAAAATCGGAGATGGTTCCCGTTTCTATTTTCTCCACGCTACATCAGAACCTTGCCACCCTGATACTTTTACCCTTTACCTACATTGGAATGGTAATGCACAGACACATATCCCAAAAAGGCTGCATTATACTGAAGAGGGGTTGCACAAAGTCCTCCTCCAAAATTCTTCCTGCAGCACCCACTCTGATCTGTGTGTTGCTTAGAGGTGTTACCCGACTGTTCATTGGAGCAGAATCACATTGAGCACTCTAAACCACAGTGCATTAGCACATTGCATGGTCATGTGCGCACACTACATCAGAACAACGTCACACCAGAAACTCTTCCAGATTACAATACACTTAATTGTAAAGGCATGATCATCAAGCTTGGATTTTCACACAAAAGGCAAAATAACATTGCTCATAAGGGATAAATGTTTCAATTCCATTCCCTGGCAGAGAAGTGAAATTGCCCAAATAAGGATGTAACATGCTGGAAATATTCATCAGTAAGGCTGCATCAGTGACAGAGCAGGCAAAATTAGCATTTCGGGTCAATAATGTTCCATTGAAATCCAAAATGTATTATGTAGGCCAGGGGATGAGATTCTCAAAAATGTCACACGTAGCTGAAAACTTCTCTCAGGAGCAGAGACGAGGGAAAACCACGACTCTGTCCATGATCCAGGTGCAAGACAATTTGGAGCCTTGCTTGGCTCCAACAAACTGCATTCACCTTGCCTGCATTTACACTCTACAACAACATGATTAGACAAATTCTAGGATCTTGATTGCACAGGATGAACAAGAACTACAGAAATTGAGTAAGGAAAGGCTAAAGTTCTATGGGAGGGAGTGAGAGATGTAGGTACAAGTACCACAAAACTAATAGGTCCAAAAAAAAACTCCTGTGTTGTGTAGGAAAACAAGAAGTTTAAAGCAGTGTTGATAGGTTCTTGATTAGTAAGGGCGTCAAAGGTTACGGGGAAAAGACAGAATGGAATCAGGAGGGAAAATAAATCTGCCAAGATTGAATGATGGAGCAGACCCGATGGGCTGAATAGCCTAATTCTGCTCCAATATCTTATGTTGAGCCTAAGATACTACTGGTACTAACACTATACCAAATGCTGGGCACAGTTATCAATCTAGCTCTAGTTAACTATAGTAATTTATTTAAATCTTACATCCATCTCACAATGCAAGGGAGTAAAACTCTTTGTGTTATGACTCCATCACAATGTACAGACAAGTCTAATGGCTTGTAGAAAGCAGCTGTCCCATAGCCTGTTGGTCCTGGCTTTAATGCTGTGGTATCGTTTGTCAGACAAAAGCAGCTGAAACAGTTTATGGTTGGGGTGATTGGCGTCCCCGATGACCTTCCAGGCCTTCCTTATGCATCTGCTGCTGTAAATGTCTTTCGTGGAGGGAGGTTCACAATCCACAGATGTGCTGGGCTGTCTGTACCACTCTCTGCAGCACCCAGCGATCAAGGTTGGTGCAGTTCCAGTGCAAGGCAGTGATACAGCCAGTCAGGATGCTCTCACTGGTGCCTCTGTAGAGGGTCTTGAGGATTTGGGGGCTCATGCTGAACTTCTGCAGCCGCCTGAGGTGGAAAAGCCGCTGTTGTGCTTTTTTTTTTGTCACACAGCCGGTGTGTACAGTCCAGGTGAGATCTTCAGTGATGTGTATACCAAAGAACTTGAAACTACTCACCCTCTCATCTCAGACCCATTGCTTTTATCGGGGCAAATCTGTCTCCGTTCCTCCTGTAATCCACAATCAGCTCATTTGTTTTCTGGAAATTGAGGGGGAGGTTGTTATCTTGGCACCACTGTGTCAGGGTGTTAACCTCTCCTCTGTAGGCTGTCTTGTCACTGCCATAATCTAACATGCTTAGTAATACAAAAAGGAAATATACACGAAATGCTGGAGGAACCTACCAAAGGGTCTCAGCCCAAAACATTGACTGTACTCGTTTCCATAGATGCTGCCTGGCCTGCTGAGTTCCTCCAGCATTTTGTATGTATTGCTTGGATTTCCAGCATCTACATATTTTCTCGTTTGTAAACAGGAAATATCAACATTTCTGGTGGTGGATGGTGCAGTGTTAGTTTGGAGATGGTCGCAATAAACCACAAGGAGACTTTAAAACGAGCACGTGAGATGTTACAATTTGAGATAGACATTTTACTGAGAAAATAATTTTAAAAAGCAAGGAGGAACAAAAGGATCTCAGAGTTGAAAAGTGGAAGAGTTGTGTTCAACTTGCAACCAGTCCTACACAATGTTAAAAACCTGAATAAAACTGAAAAATAATTTTTGTGCGAAGAATTAGTGTTAAAATTGTCAGTAAAAGTTTCCCACTCTACAGATGCAATCTGACCTGTTGAGTATCTCCAACATTCTCTCGTTTCTTGCCCATTCTAGATCATCAAAATGAGTCCCTGAAAAATAAAAGCATTTGCAATGATATGACTAGAAATATGAGATTACCTCTTAGGAAACAATGAACAAGCTAGGTCCTTCCTCAAAAAGTTTAAAGCTGAACTGGGACTTCATAGAGGCCAGTAAAATTATGGTAAGTTTTAATAAAACAGGCTTGTGATGCAGGGAAGAGCACACTACATACAGCAGTACAAGAAATCAAAATAGGGATTTCAAGATAAATGTCCTAATCTAGAGGGTGGGGAGAACATGGAACCCCATCCCCACATAACATTAGGGCAAATACTTAATGAGAGAAAGGATTGGAGAGTTATGTTGATGAGTCAGATATAGCTGAAAAACTACTTCAGTGAAATGGAAACAGCAGCGTGTTCTCACTGAACCAAGCTATTTGGCATGCTGCTGTAAATTCTGTGTAACTCACCAAATCAAGGCCATCCCCACCATATTGGGTTTTTTTTTAAATTCTAGAGTGAATAGTTCAACAATTGCACTTTAAGTAAATTACCCTCAGGAATTAGCATCACAGAGCGGTTTTGGCAAAAGAACCGCTGGAATACCTCAGCAGGCCGACCAGCACCCACTGGGGCCAGGTGGGGCGGGGAGAAGGGGAAAAAAAAAAGTCACTGTTCACACCAACGACTTTCAAACATTTCAGTAAATCAAAGCCCTCAAATTAGCGAGCAAATGAATTTGACAAGTAACACAAGAACGAGCAAGTTCTATATATAGAGGGAGGGCATGCATAAAATAATTCACACATCCACAATGTTGGTTATCAAGCGCAGTTGTACAGTTCCATTGAAACTTCAGGCAGTGTTCAAAATAATAAACAGCCTTACAAGCTTTCTCTGCATGGGTTGCAATCGTTTCATCCAGGCAACCACAGAATGCAATCTTGCTGTTTGGCTTCTACATGGTTTTAGGACTACCTACCCAGGTATTAGGTAGTGGCAATGCTTTCTTTCTGAACAACTGGCAGCAGTGATCACCGGCTTCCCATCTTCAAATGTGTGAAAGATCTTCTCCTACCATCATGACACCCAACAGGTACAGCTTCAGAAGCTTAAATTCTGATCACTTCCACTCCCCTTACAAACAATTGTTACTATTTGGATAAATATTTCTCTCCTTCCATAATTCAGGAAGGTCGCAGCCCGTTTCCTGCAATCACATAGCTTTTGTATCCTCTCAATATATGAGACACACCATTGTTTGTCAAATGCTCTTCATTTCCACATTCACCCTTGTATTTATCACACTGTGGTTAAGGTCAAAGTTCTAGCTTGCACTCACCATGTCAAAAATTCTGGTTTATTTTCTTTCCTAAAACCTTTGAGAGCTGTTCCATTCTCCAGAAATCAATCTTACCTTTGATTGATCACTACCTCATCAGCATGCCCTTCACTGATGACTAGCTGCAAGACTCGTACCTGTGCTTGGTACCATTTGTATTAAAATGGTGCTTCAGTTTAAGAGAATTCAGGAATCTAAGTAGATGAAAAGAAAGTTGCATTACTAAATACAAGACAAAAAGGACTTAATGACATTGTTTACACTGCTTGGCCATGAAAACTGAATGGGAGACTTTCACACCAGAAAGATATATCCCTCTTTATCGGCCAGGAACTCATGCACTGGGACCCACCAGTTCATCTGCAGCATTGGGAGATTGGAATCCACCACTGTTAGCATCGGTCTGGGCTCACTTCTCAGCCTTTGGGTTAAGATCAAGGGTAGTAGTACAGACTGCAAATTTCAGGCAGTACAACGGCTGAGACTTGCAGAAAAGGATGATCAGCAAATCAAGCAGTAGTTCTGAAGGCAAAAGTGGTAGTGATCAGGGATAGTCTATCTGATCAGTGGAGGACAAGAGTGACCAAGAAAAAACTGAGAAGGAAAGATGGCGCAAGGATGGATACGGGAGTGGTAGATAGGGGAGCTCAATGGACAGACAGAAGCTGAAGAGCTGACCAGGATACATGGTGGGGCAGAGGGAAATGAGCATGTAGTTATGCAAGTGTATGTCTGCACGTATCCATGCAGTATTCCAAATTCCCCCAGAGTCCTGGACGTCCATCCCATTCGACCAAGCCCTCACTGCCAAGATCACGTGTCATGGCCTACCAACATTAAAAGAATTAACAGAGACAGTTTCCATTCCATCGATCTTAAATGTAAGCAAGTCACAATTTAAATGGCAACTGACTATCCTTGTTACTAAGAGATGAGGACCGACCCAAGAAAATGAGAGCACACAGCGTGAATGGAATAATTCTAGACCTTTAATACAGCTTGAAAACCATCCGTAGTATTTGATGTTCCACGTCAACTATTATTTACAGCCAGCAAAAACAAAACTGACAATCTCCTTGAAATAAAACAGAGTACTTGAGGCAAAACTACTGATTTGCTGCTTCACAGGCATCGATCCAATCACTGTATACATCCACCGGCTCCGACAGATCTGAGCAGCAGTTAAAGAAAAGCCATCTGTGATGGTGAACAATGGTAATTAACTATCATCCAAGTAACAAGTAGCACAACTCTCCTCAAGCTGGAGAGTTAATGGAGTTCCAAGATGGAAGAGATTTATGTAGCTGGATAGGAACAAAAAGAGGTGCATTTAATCTCAAATTATTGGCTTTCAGAGTCTGTGAACACAATGTTAGTGTTTGAACATAACTAAATATGTGTTTGCATGCAGGCAGCCAAGTTCTGGGGAGAAGCTAGTTTATGGTGGGAGGACTGGAAAGGAGCTTTGGAAGGCAAACTGAATTGTAATGAACTCCCTATCACCTAACATAAGCTGGCCTTTTACCTGATGTTCAAAGCCCGAGAAGCTCAACTATATTTTGTAGAGTATCAAACCAGTGGCTTTTGTTAGCGCTACAGACGATTCACACTGCCAGAATTCCTTTTTCTCCTTGCAACACACACACACACAGAATGCTGGAAGAACTCAGCAGGCCAGGCAGCATTTATGAAAAAAGTAAACAGTCAACATTTTGGGCTGAAATCCTTCATCAGAAGTCAACTGTTTACTCTTTTCCATTGATGCTGCCTGTCCTGCTGAATTCCTCCAGCATTTTGTATGTGATGTTTAGGATTTCCAGCATCTGCAGACTTTGTGTTTGTTCCCTATTCTCCCGAGTCCGCGACTCACAGCACGACTTGTGCATCCGAAAAAGCAGCTGCTTTTACAACCACAATGTCATCTGTCACTTCTTTACAAAAATGTCAATTCATTTTGTGCAATCTGAGCACCACCCAAGATTTACTGCCCATTCCCGTTGCCTCATTTACTTCAGCCCATCTCATCAGCACCTTTGATACTCGATTGTATTCCAAAGAGCTTCTGTCTGGCCCCCCAGCCTATCCAGTGGTCTGTTGCTCATTCCCTATTTATGCCCGTGTGGGCACATGGCCAAGTGGTTAAGGCATTGGACTAGCTACCTGAAGGTCGTGAGTTCGAGCCCCAGCCGAGGGAACCTGTTGTGTCCTTGAGCGAGGCCCTTAATCGCACAGTGCTCTGCGACGATACCAGTGCCAAGCTCTATGGGTCCTAATGCCCTTCCCTTGGACAACATCGGTGTCGTGGAGAGGGGAGACTTGCAGCACGGGCAACTGCTGGTCTTCCATACAACCTTGCCCAGGCCTGTGCCCTGGAGAATGAAGACTTTCCAGGCGCAGATACATGGTCTCGCAAGACTAACAGATGCCTATTATTTAGGCCCACTTGACTTCCTAATAATTCTCATTTAAAACTGTTCAATCTTTTCATAACTTTTTCCATCTCCAAGCTAAAATATATGAACCCACATACAGCATTGCCCCCACTGGAGTTGTACAGATCCATTCCCCTTAACCACCACCAGCAATTTCACCTTCAGCCATCTTGGCCTTTGGCCTCATGCTCCACCAAAAATCCCACCTCCTGCAAAAACTACATATCCTCTGAATGCACCATTTTCTCTGACATCCACTTCTATCCAACAGGGTCTCCAAAGTGCATTGGAAGTTACTATTTTCATTAAATTGATACAAGCTGTGCATAGAAACCCAGATAAAAAGAACTTTAGTAAGAGCCCGAACGATTGCGCTGAATGACTGAATAGTCCCTAAAATGTCTGCAACCGCCACTTTAAACTAAGGATACATGTTATTGGGGTCTGGAATTCTTCTAAACATACGGTGCAAGATATGATACCAGTGTTCCGTGCACGATCCCTGGAAAACAGAAGGGAACAAAATAATTAAAAAATAGCATTTTAAAACACGTGACCATTCCAATGTAAAAAAAATATTAAAGCATTATTTTGCAACTCTCTTCTGTGGTACGTGGGTAACTGCATATGAAGAGATGCTGGCAAAATGTACTTGAATTTGTAGTCACTGAAAAAACATGTTCAAATTCTGGCTTGCAATCTTTGGGACAAATAGTAATCCAATTATATTTCTCCCCCCCCCCCCCCCCACTGCAAAAAGCCACAATTTCATGACTGGCTAAGAATTGCAAGTAGCAATTTTGAAAGAAAAGGAAATTTCCATTAAGTTTAGCTGAATGAATTAAAACTGCACAATCATACAAGATTTGCAATAAACTCTGTACATTTAAAGGAAAATACAGTCGTCTTCTGTTTTATTATGTCACAAGGATATCAAGTGGTATTTCTGAGATGCAGAGAAATTAGGATTAAATTATTTGTTATATAATGCAAACCATTCAATTACACAAGACATTTAACGTGTTAAGGAACTAGAGCTGCAGTTCAATGACCTTCGGCTCATACAGGAAACGGAGGTCGTGATAGATAGAAGGTAAAGGGAGGTAGTCACCCCTCAACAATAAATATACTGCTTTGTATACCGTTTGCGGGGGGGGGGGGCACGAAAAGACAATCTACCAGGGCAAAGCAACTGGGTCTCTGGCACTGTGGCTCAGAAGGGAAGAGGGGAGGAGAGGACTGCAGTAGTGACAGAGGATTCCATAGTTAGAGGAATAGACACCAGATCTTGTGGATCCAATAGATACAAACAGATAGTATATTTTCTCCCAGGTGCAAGGGTCAGGGACATCTCGGATTAGGTCCATGGCATTCTAAAGTGGGAGGATGAGCAGCCAGAAGTCTTGGTACATATTGGCACCAATGACATAGGCAGGAAAAGAGGGGAGGTCCTGAAGAATGAATTTAAGGAGTTGGGTGAAAGCTGAAAAGCAGGACCTTCAGGGTAGTAATCTCTGGTTGGCTGCCCGTGCCACATGCCAGTAAGGGCAAGAACAGGATGATTCTGGCAGATGAATGCGTGGCTGAGGAACTGGTGCAGGAAGGAGATTTTCAGATTTCCGGATCATTGGGATTTCTTTTGGGGAATGGATGACCTGTGCAAGAGACAGGTTACACCTGAACCTGAGGGGAGCAATATCCTTGTGGGCAGGTTTGCCAGAACCATTGGGAAGATAATTTGGTGGGGAATGGGAAACTGAGGACAAGGATGGGGCAGTTGGTATACACGCAGAGATTGTCAGGAAGGAGAGGCAGACTGTAAGGCAAAATTGCAGTCAGTGGAATGAGTTGCAATGTAATAGAGATAGAGAAGGGTCACGCTCAGACTGATGGTTTGAGATGTGTCTAATTTAATGCAAGGAGTATTATGAACAAAGCAGATGAGCTTAGAGCATGGATCAGTACTTGGAGCTGTGATGTTGCGGCCATTACAGAGACTTGGATGGTTCAGAGGCAGGAATGGTTACTTAGAGTGCCAAGCTTTAGATGTTTCAGAAAGGACAGGGAGGAAGGCAAAAGAGGTGGGGGCATGGCACTGTTGATCAGAGATAGTGTCACGGCTGCAGAAAAGGAGGAAATCATGGAAGGATTGTCTACTGAGTCTCTGTGGGTTACAATACAGGAACTTGGAAGCATAAATTGGGAACAGATGTTCTCAGGGAAATGTTTGGGATATTTGCATGGAGTTTTGCACAGGTACGTTCCAACGAGACAGAGAAAGGATGATAGGGTACAGGAAACAGTGTAAAAAGACTGGTGTAAATCTAGTCAAGAAGAAAAGCTTACAAAAGGTTCAAAAAAAAAACAACAACAACAACTAGGTAATGATAGAGATCTAGAAGATTATAAGGCTAACAGGAAGGAGCTTAAGAATGAAATTAGGAGAGCCAGAAGGGGCCATGAGAAGGCCTTGGCGGACAGGATTAAGGAAAACCCCCCAGACATTCTAAAAGTATGTGAAGAGCAAGAGGATAAGAGATGAGAGAATAGGACCAAACAAGTGTGACAGTGGAAAACTGTATGGAACCAGAGGAGATAGCAGTGGTACTTAATGAATACTTTGCTTCAGTATTCAATACGGAAAAGGATCTTGGCGATAGTAGGGATGACTGACAATGGACTGAAAAGCTTGAGCATGTAGATATTAAGGAAGAGGATGTGCTGGAGCTTTTGGAAAGCATCAAGCTGGATAAGTCACTGGGACCGGACAAGATGTACCCCAGGCTACTGTGGAAGGCGAGGGAGGAGATTGCTGAGCCTCTGGCAATGATCTTTGCATTATCAATGGGGACGGGGGAGGTTCCGGATTGGAGGATTGCAGATGTTGTTCCATTATTCAAGAAAGGGAGTAGAGATAGCCCAGGAAATTGTAGACCAGTGAGCCTTACTTCAGTGGTTGGCATGTTGATGGAAAAGATCCTGAGAGGCAGGATTTATGAACATTTGGAGAGACATAATATGATTAGGAATAGTCAGCATGGCTTTGTAAAAGACAGGTTGTGCCTTTATGAGCATGACTGAATTTTTTTGAGGATGTGGCTAAACACATTGATGAAGGTAGAGCAATAGATGTAATGTATATGGATTTCAACAAGGCATTTAACAAGGTACCCCATGCAAGACTTATTAAGTAAGGAGGCATGGGATCCAAAGGGACATTGCTTTGTGGATCCAGAACTGGCTTGCCCACAGAAGGCAAAGAGTCGTTGTAGATGGGTCATATTCTGCATGGAGGTCGGTGACCAGTGGTTTACCTCAGAGATCTGTACTGGGACCCCTACTCTTCATCATTTTTATAAATGACCTGGATGAGGAAGTGGAGGAATGGGTTACTAAATTTGCTGATGACACAAAGGTTGGGGGTGTTGTGGATAGTGTGGCGGGTTGTCAAGAGATTACAGCGGGACATTGATAGGATGCAAAACTGGGCTAAGAAGTGGCAGATGGAGTTCAACCCAGATAAGTGTGAACCAGTTCATTTTGGTAGGTCAAGTATGATGGCAGAATATAGTATTAATGGCCAGACTTGGCAGTGTGGAGGATCAGAGCGATTTTGGGGTCCGAGTCCATAGGACATTCAAAGCTGCTGCACAGGTCGACTCCGTGGTTAAGAAAGCATATGGTGCATTGGCCTTCATCAATCATGGGATTGAGTTTAGGAGCCAAGAGGTAATGTTGCAGCTGAATAGGATCCTGGTCAGACCCCACTTGGGAGTACAATGCTCAGTTCTGGTCACCTCATTATAGGAAGGATGTGGAAACCACAGAAAGGGTACAGAGGAGATTTACACGAATGTTGCCTGGATTGGAGAGCATGCCTTATGAGAATAGGTTGTGAGAACTCGGCCTTTTCTCCTTGGAGTGACGGAGGATAAGAAGTGACCTGATAAAGGTGTACGAGATGAGAGGCATTGATCGTGTGGATAGTCAGAGGCTTTCTCCCCCAGGGCTGAAATGGCTAGCACGAGAGGGCACAGTTTTAAGGTGCTTGGAAGTAGGTACAGAGGAGATGTCAGGGGCAAGTTTTTTTTTCTTTTTTTTGAATAAAAAACACGCAGAGAGTGGTGAGTGCGTGGAATGGGCTGCTGGCACGGTGGTGGCGGCCAATATGATAGGGTCTTTTAAGAGACTCCTGGACAGGTACATGGAGCTTAGAAAAATAGAGGGCTATGGATAACCCCAAGTAATTTCTAAGGCAAGGGCATGTTCGGCACAGCTTTGTGGGCCAAAGCGCCTGTAGTGTGCTGTAGGCTTTCTATGTTTCTATAATATCAAGGGGATACCAAATGTTTTTCAGATATATAAAGTATAAAGAAGAGGCGAAAGTAGATATCGGAACACCGGACAGGTAGTAATGGGGACAAGGAAATAGCAGACAATCTGAACAAGTATTTTGCATCACTCTTCACTGTGGAAGATACTAGCAGTATATAGGAATTCAAGAATGTCAGGGGGCAGAAGTGAGTACTATGCTATTACTAGGGAGAAGGTGCTTGGGAAGCTGAAAGCTCTGAAGGTAGTTAAGTCACCTGGACTAGATGAACTACACTACAGGGTTCTGAAAGAGGTAGCTGAAGAAATTGGAGGCATTAGTAATGATCTTTCAAAAATCACTAGATTCTGGCAAAATGGCACTCCACTCTTCAAAAAGGGAGGGAAGCAAAATAAAGGAAATTATATGCCAGTTAGCCTGACCTCAGTGGTCGGAAAGATGTTGGAATCGATTGTTAAGGATAAGGTTTTGGCGTACTTGGAGGTATATCATACAATAGGCCAAAGTCAGCATAGTTTCCATAAGGGAAATTCTTGCCCAACAAATATGTTGGAATTCTTTGAGGAAATCACAAACAGGACAGAGGAGAAACCGGTGAATATTATATACTTGGATTTTCAGAAGGCCTTTGATAAGGTGCTGCACATGCGGCTGCTTAGCCGGATAAGAGCCAATGGTATTACAGAAAGATACTAGCATGAATAGAGCATTGTCTGACTTGCAGGAGACAGAGAGGGGGAACGAAGGGAGCCTGTTCTGATTAGCTGCTGATAACTAGTGCTATTCCACATGAGTCAGTGTTGGGACCGTTTGTTGTACTTCGTATGTCAATGATTTGAATGATGGAATTGATGGCTTTGTGGGAAGTTTGCAGATGGTACAAAGATAGGTGGAGGGGCAGCTGCTGTTAGGGAAGCACGGAGGCTGCAGAAGGACCAAGGCAGATTCGGAGAATGGGCAAAGAAGTGGCAAATGAAACACTTCGTTGGGAATTGTACGGTCATGCAAGAAGAAATAAAAGCATAAGCTGTTTTCTAAACAGGGGAAAATACAAAAAATCTGAGCTGCAAAGGGACTTGGGAGTCCTCCTGCAAGATTCCCTAAATGTTAACTTGCAGGTTGAGTTGGTAGTGAGGAAGGCAAATGCAATGCTAACATTCATTTCAAGAGGACTAGATGTGATGTTAAGACTTTATAAAGCACTGGTGAATTGAATTGACTTTATTACTTACATCCTTCATATACATGAGTAAAAAAATCTATGTTACGTCTCCATCTAAATGTGCAACGTGCAATTTATAGTAATTTATAATAACCAGCATGTACAACAGGACAGTCAATATAACATAGAAATACAGTTGTGTCAGCATGAATTAATCAGTCTGGTGGCCTGGTGGAAGATGCTGTCCCAGAGCCTGTTGGTCTTGGCTTTTATGCTGTTGTACTGTTTCCTGGATGGAGCAGCTGGAACAGTTTGTGGTTGGGGTGACTCAGGTCCCCAATGATTCTTTGGGCCCTTCTTACACACCTGTCTTTGTAAATATACTGGAGTGGAAAGTATACATCTACAGATGCGCTGGGCTGTCCGCACCACTGTCTACAGAGTCCTGCGATTAAGGGAATTACAGTTCCCATACCAGGCAGTGATGCAGCCAGTCAGGATGTTCTCAATCTACAGGATGCCCCTGTAGAAAGTTCTTGGATTTGTGGGCCATACCAAACTTCTTCAACCATCTGAGGTGAAAGAGGCACTGTTGTGCCTTTTTCACCACAGCCGGTATGCATAGACCACGTCAGATCCTCAGTGATGTTTATGCCGAGGAACTTGAAGCTGTTGACCCACTCAACCCCAGATCCATTGATGTCAATAGGGGCTGGCCTATCTCCATTCCTCCTGTAGTCCACAACCAGCTCCCTTGTTTTTGCAACATTGAGGGAGAGGTTGCTTTCTTAACACCATGGTCAGAGTTATGACAACTTCTCTGTAGGCTGCCTCGTTATTATTTGAGATTAGGCTAATCAGTGTAGTGTCATCAGCAAACTTAATTAGTAGATTGGAACTGTGGGTGGCGACACAGTCATGGGTATACAGAGAGTAAAGGAGGGGGTTTAGGACACAGTCCTGAGGGGCACCTGCATTGAGGGTCAGAGGTGAAGAAGCCCACCGTTACCACCTGTCAGCAATCTGACAGGAAGTCCAGGATCCAGCTACACAAGGCAGGATGAAGGCTGAGGTCTCTGAGCTTCTTGTCAAGCCTAGAGGGAATTAATGCTGAACTGTAGTCCAAGAATAGCATTCTCACATAAACATCCTTCTTCTCCAGATGAGTAAGGACATGTGTAGAGCTGTGGTGAAGCCTCACTTGGAGTGTTGAGAGCAGTTTTGGGCAATTTATCCAAGATAGGATGTGCTGACATTGGAGAGAGTTCAGAGACGGTCCATGAGGATGATTCCAGGAAGAAAGTTATCGTATGAGGAGTGTTTGATGGCCCTGGACCTGTACTCACTGGAATTTGGTAGAATGGGGGGGCTGGGGGAAGATCCTCAACCAATAGGATTTAATCAAACCTTTTGGAGAGATGGGAATCACAGGATAGTATATGCCACGCTGTACAGCAGTACCATTGTGTACCATTCATACAGTACAGATATAATCCAGCTCACAGATAACAGAAATACCACCAAAAGTCAGTGATACAAAATAAAACCATCATTCAGCTCTTAAATCCCCCATCCAACAATTGAAATATGTAAAGGAACAAACAAATGTACCAATTTCAAAATGTTTTACCCCTTATGGTACCACCAAGGCATACTCACGTTTGCTAACATAAGACATTATACTTACATCTTAACATCACATGACTTTTCATGGTTACAGAATGGACAAGTGAACTGTGTTTCTAGTGTGCCAAGCACTTTCTTCTTGGTTGGAGGCTTTCTCTTCGATTTCCTGCGGCCCATTGAAACTTCTGCAAAGGAAAGGCAATGGGAAAGTGTTTCAAAGAATTCTGAATCTTGTAATCATATAGCATTAAGGAAAGCTGCTGTTGCTGCTTGCCAATATTTGCAGAAAAATGTGAGCATCCTGTTGTGTCACAAAATTACTGCACACCCTTCTCAAACTTCATGAAATATTGTCATGAGTAATGACTTGAACTGAGGGAAATGGAACAAATATGCTGAGACAGTTAGGATGGATTTTCCAGTGATAGGCTTCTTCCTGTTCAAAGGCATTGGTCCTTCCATGCCAGACTGTTATGCAACTCCCATAAAAAGATAAGAAACCTCAGAGAAATTATGCTAGTGATAGTGAATAGAAATAGAAGACCAAGGCTACTGAGAACTTTGGATACAGCTGAGAACTCCCAACAGTCAATCGAGATCAGGAGTATATTTGGGTCAGCAAGTGCAAAGGCAAATGAGATGATCTAAATTAGGAAAGAGGGGGTGAAGCTTTAGAGGATCTCCAGTTAACAGAAGGTACAGCAAAACATTTTAGTTGTAATCTTCATGAAGAGACTGGGATTACATCAAATGGGTAATCATTCACTGTGTTAACATTAACTCCCCACTTATTGAATTTAAGAGGCTTGTGTGTTTTGCAACATCTAATATACTCCACATTCATTTCAATGTACAGTACGTTTACAATGAAAAGGGGCAAAGTAGTGCAGTGGTTAGCACGCTTTACAGTACCAGCAAGCCAGGATCAATTCCCGCTGCGGCCTGCAAGGGAGTTTGCATGTTTTCACGGCTTTCCTCCGGGTGCTCTGGTTTCCTCCCACATTCCAAAGACGTACCGATTGGCACGTTAATTGTCCCATGACTAGGCTCAGGTTGATGTGGGGAATCGCCGGGCAGCGCAGCTCGAAGGGCCGGAAGAACCTACTTCGCGCTGTGTGTCAATAAACATTAACGTTAAAAAGAAATTAATGGGCAGAGGTACAGTCACTTAATTGAAGATTTAGTGATGGAGGTAAAAACCATTTCAACATTAAGAATAGGCTGCATTGGCAAGGTGAATTGGGAAAATAAAATGTATGGGAAAAACTGACACAAAGATCAAGATTATTTCAGCAGTTTCTTCTAAGCCAACAACTCCTACCACCCATGACAAGAGGAGCAGGTAAATGGAAGGGCAATGTGATGGTGTTCCTAAGTTACACATCAGTTTGACTTGAAAATATCACTGCACTTTGATCATTGCTAGATTTAAATTCCTGGATCTCCCAATCCCCACCCCACCCAGTGTATAAATGTCCTCCACAGACTCATGCACCATTTCCAAATTATGACTCACCACACTACCTTGTCAAGGGCATTTAGGGATAGACAAGAATTCTTGGCATTACAATAACACCAACATCTGTAAAACTACTCTGGTGAATGAAAATTACCAATGTAGAGCAGCCAGCCCATCACTGTGTTTTTAAGTCTCTGTACAGACATATCTGCGCTCCCACAGCCTTTAAAAGATGATCTGCAGAGAGCCTCCAAGCCACAGACGGTGGACTTCCTGTGCCATTGAAAAAGGACACGATCCCCTAATTGTTCTGAACCAATACCAGAGCTTGGAAGGTTATGAGGCAAAGTTTAAAGGCCTCAACGTATAGGTAGGTATTCCTCTGGTTTCTAATTTAGTCCATAAAACCTTAAGATACAAGAGCAGATTTAGGCCATTTGGCCTATCGAGTCTGCCCTACCATTCCATGATGGCTGAATTATTATCCCTCTCAAATCCATTCTCCCTGTAACCTCTGACACTCTTCTGAATCAACCTCCACGTTAAGAATATAGAACAACTTGGCCCCCACAGTGGCAATGAATTCCAGAGATTCACCACCCTCTGACTAAAGAAACTTCTCTTCACCACTGCTCTAAAGGGACATCCTTTAATCTGAGTCTGTGCCCTCTAAAATATGCAAAATATCCAGCTTTAGCAACAAAGAATACAGACAATTTCTCATTGTTCAAACCAGGAACCTTCCTGCGTCAGACTATTAGTGTTTGAAATAATCCAGTTAGCAATGCAGAAGAGTTTTATGCAAATTGTTAAGCACCAGGGCTCAACTCCAAAAGAAGATTTATCAGCCGCAAGCACCAGCTTTCCCAGCACCGCTTTACTCCGAACTTTCATCAAAGCAGTTGTGACATCTTGGAGCAATATCAACTCACAGTTCAATTATCAGGGGGAAAAAAATTGGAAGAGCTTTAGAGGTAAAGAGCCCAGCCAATCTCATATTATAGTCCAAATTGAAAATCACAGCTAAAGCTACTATTAATATCACTAACACAAGCATTTCTGTAGATGTTGCAAAACAACATATAATGTCAGAGGAACTGGAAGAGTAAGGCAGCATCTCCGGAAATGAACAAATAGTCAACATTTCGGGCCAAGACCCTTCTTCAGGACTGAAAAGGAAGGGGGAAGACACCAGAATAAAAAGGGCGGGGGCAGGGGAAGGGAGATAGCTAGAAGGTGATAGGTGAAACCAGGGAAGGTAAAGGGCTGGAGAGGCAGGAATCTGATACGAGAAGAGGGTGGACCATGGGAGATGGGGGCACCAGTGGGAACTGATAAGCAGATGAGAAGAGACAAAAGGCAAGAGGCTAGAGTAGGGAATAAAAGGAGGGGAGGCAAATTTAAAACAAAAAAATTTTGCCAGAAAGATAAATTGATATTCATGCTATCATGTTGGAGACTACCCATACAGAATATAAAGTGCTGTTCCTCCACCCTGACAGTGGCCTCATCGTGACACGAGGCCCTACACCGACATCTCATAACTGGAATGGGAATCAGAAATAAAAGGAAGTTCCACTTTGGCTATACCTGTTCCCACCCCATCTCCTGGGGGGAACAAGAATAATGCTATTCCCTTTTCTCAGTTCTTTCGTCTGCACCACATCTGTTCCTAGCATCACAGAATCTTTTCCAGGACATCAAGGATATCCTCAAGTCTTAAAAACATACAAACAGGATTTCTCTTCCTCCACCGTTGATGCTGCCCTCGTGCTGATCTCCGTCATTTCCCAGACATCTGTGCTTACCCCATTTAACCACTTGTCCTCACCCACCGCCCCATGAGCCTCTGCATCCAACACATCTCCACAACTTTTGCCCTCTCCAGAGGGATCCTACCACCAAACGCATCTTTCCCTGTGGAAAGCAGAGAGTGTGGGGATGGTATCGCTCCTCCAGGATTCCCTTGTGCATTTGTCCCTCCCCAGTTATCTCCCTCTTGCAAGCAACCAAAGTGCGACACCTGCCTATTGACCTGCACCTCCATTCAGGGTCCCAGTCCTTTCAGCTGAGGTGCTCCCAGTGCAACCTCCTCTGCATTGGTAAGATGCATCATAAATTGATGGACTGCTTTATCCAGCACCTCTGTTCCATCCGCCAAAAGTGGAACTTCCCAGTGGCCAAGCATTTTCTTTCTGATTCCCATTTGAACATGTCGATCCAAGGCCTTCTCGTGGCACGACGAGGACACCATCAGGATGGGGAAGCAACACCTTGTATTCCGTCTAGGCAGCCTCCAACCTGACAGCATGAATATTGATTCCTCCTGCTGGTAAAGGAAAAGTTACCCCTCCCCTTCCCCTCCTCTTCTATTCCTCACTCTGGCCTCTTACCTCTTCTCACCTGCCTGTCACTTCTCCCGGGACCCTTTCTCCCACTGTTCCGATCTCCTCTCCTATCAGATGCCTTCCTCTCCAGCCATTTACCTTCTCACCCACCTGGCCTCACCCATCTCCTTCAAGCTACCCTCCTTCCCCTTCCCCCACCTTTTCACTCTAGTGCCTTCCCCCCCCCCCAAACTTACTTTCCAATCCTGAAGGGTCTCAGCCCAAAACATCAATTGTTTGTTCATTTCCATGGATGCTGCCTGATCTGTTGAGTTCCTCCAGCATTTTGTGTGTGTCACTTTGTAAACATCACTTAGTACAAGATCCAAAGAACAACCTTTCCTCAAGCATGATTGGTTTTATTGCTTCAGGCAAACACATTGACCACACACACACACACACACACACACACAATGCTGGTGAACGCAGCAGGCCAGGCAGCATCTATAGGAAGAAGTACAGTTGACATTTCGGGCCGAGACGTCGACTGTACCTCTTCCTATAGATGCTGCCTGGCCTGCTGCGTTCACCAGCATTATTTGTGCGTGTTACTAAAATTAAAAGCGGTTTGAAGTAAAAGTGGATGTAGAAGGTCAAGGGTAAGATCACTACAGGGCAAGGAATTCCCCAGATTTATACTGGTGCAAGAATACACAATAGTTATTTACCTGATCTCCCACACACAGGGCATCAATAGGTGGAAATTTGGTGCCGTGGACAAACCATTGTAGTCAGGCCTTGTAAACAGAATCATCCAAGATCAATGGCAAAACTGACCTGTACACCAATGCAATTACAACTCAACGCTTCTCTCAAAGGCCACTCAAGGTTGATGATCTCAGTTTCAGATCAGAGTATCAGCAACTTGTCATGAGTAATTTCCAAGAGCATTTCACTCCCTGTGAAGAGATAGGGATTTTGATTACCTGAATAATGTGATATATAATTTTGCTATTATGTTTATAAGATTTTAATTTTTTTAATAAAAATAAAGCCCAGACAAAATTGAAGTAAGGTTATCACATCTGAAAGTTTGATATCATAAAGAGGAGAGATTCTGCAGGTAACAACAGGAATTCTGCAGATGCTGGAAATTCAAGCAACACACATCAGTTGCTGGTGAACGCAGCAGGCCAGGCAGCATCTCTAGGAAGAGGTGCAGTCGACGTTTCAGGCCGAGACCCTTCAAGACCCCGGCCTGTTGCGTTCTTCCAACATTTTGTGTGTTGTTTGATACATGCTTGCAGTCAAGCCAAAGGTAGTGGTATGCTCAAGTTGGACTTCTGATACCACAACAGAAAAACAGGATACAAAAAGCTTTGGTTTTCAGGAAAGTAGGGCCAAGAAACACAGTACCCCAGGAAGAGATACAGCAGGGTGCTTCATCCGAGGGGCTGTCTGCAAATTCAACATCAAAGCAAAGTTGCACTTATTTTGAAAGCAAGCATGCAAGCTAGCCTTCATGTCATAGCCAATTTTGGCAATTGAAAATTAATATTCTATATTATAACATCTGTAAAGTGGTCAAGAGTAACCCAGACATCCCACCTCTCCCAGAAGTTCCGGGAGTCTCCTGCATATTAATAGTGGCTCCCTGATGCCCGCAAATTATATACAATGTCTCGGAAATTGATTTTTTTGAGAGCGAACGAGAGAGCAAGAAAGCAAGCGTGAGAGCGCGAGCGCAAGTGAGAGCAACCACAAGAGAGAGCGAGAGAGCGTGCGCAAGTGTTCTGAAATAAACCTTGCCCTACAGAGATCATTCAGATTATAAAGAATGCGCATAATTGTTGATGGTATGTGATAATGACTCTATGTAAAAGGACTAATGGGGGAAACTGGATGCAGGCGGGAACAGCGCAATAGAGGAAGCCACCCAACGATGGAAGGGGAGGGCAGAGGGTGCATGGAGGAAAAGTGAGGGCCAAGGCAACAAGTGAAACAGTAAACAAGAGGAATTCTGCAGATGCTAATAGGGGT
The DNA here is from genome assembly GCF_963921235.1 of Mobula hypostoma. Taxonomy (NCBI): domain Eukaryota; kingdom Metazoa; phylum Chordata; class Chondrichthyes; order Myliobatiformes; family Myliobatidae; genus Mobula; species Mobula hypostoma. The sequence goes on along the minus strand of NC_086125.1, from coordinate 10,457,232 downwards.
CAAAAATAATGACAGTGTTGCTCGCTGCACTGTTTGCAACAGTGACTTTTCTATTGCCCATGGTGGGTTAAGACTGTAAAAGACATGTTGAGGTGAGTTTAACAGGTGTCATTCGTTCATTAGCATAGCTAACGTCATTTAAACTAGCTGGCTAGCTGCTCAGGAGCTACTCTATTGCAGACATCCCACCTCTCCTGGAAGTTCCAGGAGTCTCCTGCAAATTGATGGTGCTACCTCCCTGAAATGAGTTTTTGCAGGGTGGGATGTCTGGTAACCTTCAAATCTCACAAGTATTACACATTAAAATGAGTTAACTAGCAGTCACATCAGCCAGTGGCACATATCTAAGATATACTGAAATAAACCTTGCCCTACAGAGATCATTCAGATTATAAAGAATGCGCATAATTGTTGATGGTATGTGATAATGACTCTATGTAAAAGGACTAATGGGGGAAACTGGATGCAGGCGGGAACAGCGCAATAGAGGAAGCCACCCAACGATGGAAGGGGAGGGCAGAGGGTGCATGGAGGAAAAGTGAGGGCCAAGGCAACAAGTGAAACAGTAAACAAGAGGAATTCTGCAGATGCTGGAAATTCAAGCAACACACATCAAAGTTGCTGGTGAACGCAGCAGGCCAGGCAGCATCTCTAGGAAGAGGTACAGTCGACGTTTCGGGCCGAGACCCTTCGTCAGGACTAACTGAAGGAAGAGATTTGGTAAGTGAAACAGTATTGCTGACATGAGCCAAAGAGGTTGCTCGGAGTGTAGTGCAGGAATAACCAAAACGTGTTAACGTTGATCACTGGCCCAGTGATGCTGATGCAGAGATGGGGAGAAGCTCGACAGCCCAATTAAAAACACAACGTGCTGGTAACATCTGTTCAAAGAGAAAATGAGTCAAATGCTTTGGGCCAAAGGCCGTTGTGCAGGAGGGATTATGAGGCCTAGAAGCCGAAGCCAATGGAGCCAAGCACCGAGGCCTCGGTACACAGAGGAAACCATAATCGAATCGCCACTGTACACTGCACCGTCTGACTAAGGGCCTCCATCGGAATCTTCATCGCCCAGATACCACCCGGACCGTCAAGAGCTCCCGCTAACTTTAGTTTGAACCGCGAACGAGCCCCAGTCCGCTCATCTACTATCCACTCTTATAAAACAAAAGCGACTGCGCGGCCATCTCATTTGCTGACCGTCTTGTCAATCAAACCTTTCACCTCTCATTCGTTGGAAGTCCTGTCTGTTTGAACACAGCAGCGCATTCTATTGGTCGATATAACCACCAATCATAGTTTCACCCCCATCACTCGCTCACCGTTGTCGCGACTTTGAAACTCCAGCCTTTATAATCTCATTCAAAATTTATCTGTAACGCATTCGAAACTCTTCTTAATACCTGAAGTTAAACCCCAACCGCTCGAGATTTCCAAACTCTTCCTCCGCCACCTCACTACCGAGCAACACCAGGCGGTATTCCAGGCAGCGGAAATCCTGCCTCTCTGCGCAATCTATTGGCTGCCGTATACATAGCTCATCACTAATTGGTGCTCATCATTGTCAATTATTTTCGGGGCGGACCATTTAGCTGACGTTACGTTTATGACGTTACATCTATGACGTTACGTCGGTTGTACAACCGTTACATTTGAAATCGTGTTGTGTGGTTGATGCTGATGTACCCGGCCTTGGCCAATGTCCCCTCCTCTCCATTTCTCAGTATACCCTCCCTCACCCCTCAACACCACCTCTCCATCCCTCAGTATACCCTCCTCACCCCTCCAACCATCAACACCACCTCTCCATCCCTCAATATACCCCCTCACCCCTCCAACCATCCACACCACCTCTCCATCCCTCAGTATACCCTCCCTCACCCCTCAACACCACCTCTCCATCCCTCAGTATACTCTCCCTCACCCCTCAACACCACCTCTCCATCCCTCAGTATACCCCCCTCACCCCTCCAACCATTAACACCACCTCTCCATCCCTCAATATACCCCTCTCACCCCTCCAACCATCAACACCACCTCTCCATCCCTCAGTATACCCTCCCTCACCCCTCAACACCATCTCTCCATCCCTCAGTATACCCCCCTCACCCCTCCAACCATCAACACCACCTCTCCATCCCTCAATATACCCCCTCACCCCTCAACACCATCAATAGCACCTCTCCTCGCCTTTCCATCCCTCAACACCCTTTCCTCAGTCCTCCACCCTGTAACATCTCTCAACACCAATTTGTCTTCCCTCTTTCACCCCTCAACTCCGTATTTCCTCCTCCCCTTCTCCACAGCCCTTTTCTCATTAGGAAGAAGGTACAGAAGCCGGAACGCACACACGCAACAATTCAGGAACAGCTTCTTCCCCTCTGCCATCTAATTTCGGAATGGACATTGAACCCATGAACGCTGCCTCACTGCTTTTATATTTAACTATAATAATATATATATTTACTGTAATTCAGTTTTTTTCTATTTCTATGTATTGCAATATACTGCTGCTGTAAAGACAAATTTCACGACATATGCCAGTAATATCAAATCTGATTCTAATTCTGATTATTATAGGTCCCACCTACCCCGGACAATCTCTATTCCCCATTCTCTAATCAGGCAGAAGATACAAAAGCCTGAAAACATGGATATCTAGGCTCAAGGACAGCTTCTATACCATTGTTAAAAGACTATTGAATGGAGCTCTTGACGTCAAGTCTACCTCATTGTGGCCTTTCATCTTATTGTCTACCTGTACTGCACTTTCTCTGTAACTACACTTTATTCTGCATTCTGTTATTGTTTGGTGAGTTGGAAAGAGGTGGGGTAATTGGGGTGATGGAGGAAAAACTGTACCTCAGCATGTGTGCTACTAATAAACAATTTTCATCCCACCTCTTCAGCCAACTCTCCTCCTCGCCGACATCTCTCTTCCCCCCTCACACACCTCTCCACCCCTTCAATAACCCTCTCCTCACTCCCCGCTCCATTCTACCTCTGTTCCCTCTCCATCCCTTCTCTCCCAGTCTTTGCAATCCTCTTCTGACCTCACCAAATGGGTGCCATGGCGGTTAGCGCAGTGCTATTCCAACTGGGAGCATTCTGGAATATAGAGTTCAATTCCAGTATTGTTCTGTAAGGAGTCTCTGCTCATCTGAGACTTCCAGTTTCCTCCCACAGTGCAAGACATAGCGGGTGGATTAATTGTTTTTTTGTAGATTGTCCCGTCACCAGGTTAGGGTTAATCGGGGTTGTGGGGTTGCTGAGACGGCGCAGTTCAAAGAGCTGGAAGGGCCAACTCCGCGCTGTATCGCTAATAAATAAATCCTGACATCTTGCACTCCTCCTCACTGCCCACCCCATCACCCATGCTAGGTTGCTTGCCCTTCATTCCAAGTAACTTCTGCATTGGTCTCCCATCGCACCACCTGCTTGCATCATCTGTTCCCTGAAATTTGTGTACTCCCCAATACACACCCCCAGCCTGAGACCCAGGAGGGTTCCTCACCTGTCCCACTCAGCCCCTTCTCCACCTTGGGTTCTTTCCTTGTCCTCAGCCAGGCAACTTCTCCAACATCTACAATCCCTCTGAGCCTGTTAACACGTACCCCCTTAGTGTACACATCTGCACCATTGTCCAAACAGCACACAACAGACTCACTCCTGTAACTCCCTCATCCTTCCCAATTCTCCATTTTAGACTTCCTGCAATTTCCATCTCCATTGCCTGCCATGAAACTGTCACCAATCTTCTTCACCACCCCTACGACTCCACACCCACATGTACACCCAGCACGGTTACCCTGTCTCTTCCCCAGTTCTGCATGATCCCGCCCTTCAAAACCCGGACACCCTTTGCTTAATCCAAGCTTTTCTCAAACTAACTCGAACCTTGTATTAAGTACCCATGTCCTTCCCTTAGCACCAACCCCTCCTAGCTTTCCCAAAACAAATTATTTAATGGTGTAATCCTACAGCGTATGAGTGTTTGTAGAACTAATTTTTAAGTATTAGACCATAAGACCTAAGAGCATAAACAGGCCATTTGGCCCATTGAGTCTGCTCTGCCATACTATCATGGTTGATTTAATATCCCTCCCAGACCCATTCTCCTGCCTTCTCCCCATAATCTTTGATGCCCTGATTAATCAAGAACCTATCAACTTAAACATACCCAATGACTTGGCCTGCAGAGCCTGTGTCAATGAATTTCATAGATATCTGGCTAAAGAAGTTTTCCTCATCTCTGTTGGAAATGGATGTCCTTCAATTCTGAGGCTGTGTCCTCTAGTTCTGGACTCGTCCACTATAGGAATCATCCTCTCCACATCTACTTTATCTAGGCTTTTCAATATGTGTTAGGTTTCAATGAGATTCTCTCTCATTCTTCTGAACTCCAGTGAGTACAGGCCCAGAGCCATCAAACAGTTCTCATATGTTAACCCTTTCATTCCTGGGACCATTCTTGTGGACTCTCTCCAATGCCAGCACATCCTTTCTTTGCCCTCAGCCAGGGGCCCAGAAGTGATCACAATACTCCAAGTACGGTCTGACCAATGCCTTCTAAAGCCTTACATTCTTGCTTTTGTTTTCTAGTCTTCACAAAATGAATTCTAACATTGAATTTGCTTTTCTCACCACCGACTCAACCTGCAAGTTAACCTTTAGGGAAACCTGCATGAGGACTTCCAAGTCTCTTTGCACCTCTAATTTTTGAATTTTCTTCCAGTTTAGAAAATAGTCCACGCCTTTATTCCTTCTGCCAAACTGCATGACCGTGGATTCACTACACTATATTCCATCTGTTACCTCTTTGCCCATTTCCCCAATCTGTTCGAGTCTTTCTGCAGACACCCTGTTTCCTCAACACTACTTGTCCCTTCCACCTATCTTCATATCATCTGCAAATGTGGCCATAATGTCATCAATTCCTTCATTCAAATCATTGATATGCTGAAAAGAAGTGATCATAACACCAACCCCTGTGGAACTCCACTAGTTGCCGACTGCCAGCCCTTTATCTCCCTCTTTGCCTCCTGCCAATCAGCCAATGCTAATACCTTTCCTGTAATACCATGGGCACTTATCTTATTAAGCAGCCTCATGGACGGCACCTTGTCAAATTCCTTCTAAAAATCCAAATAACAACACCTTCCGACTCTCCTTTGTCTATCCTGCCTGTTATTTCCTCAAAGAATTCCAACAGATTTGTCAAACAAAATTTCCCCTTTAGAAAATCATGCTGACTTTGACCCATTTTATCATGAGCCTCCAAGTATCCAAAACCTCATCCCTTATAATGGACTCTGACATCTTCCCAACCACTGAAATCAGGCTAACTGGCCTATACTTTCCTTTCTTCTTCCTCCCCCGTTCTTAAAGTGTGGAGTGATATTTGCAATTTTCCATTATAGAATCTAGTGATTCATGAAAGATCATTACTAATGCCTCCACAAGGCTACCTCCTTCAGAACCCTGGGGTGTAGTCCATCTGGTCCAGGTGACTTATCAACCTTCAGACCTTTCAGCTTCCCCAGCCTTCTCCTTAGGAATACAACTACACTCACATCTGCCCTGACAATCTCAAATTTCTGGCATATCTAGCATATACAGTGAAGCCTGACGCAAAATACTTATTCAGATCATCTGCCATTTCTTTGTTCCCCGTTACTACCTCTCCAGGGTCATTTTCCAACTGTCTGAGATCAACTCCTTCCTCTCTTTTACTCTTTATATATCTGCCTCCCTCCCTTCTTAAAGTGTGGAGTGACATTTGCAGTTTTCCAGACCCCCAGAACCATTCCCGAATCTAGAGATTCTTGGAAGATCATTACTGATGCCTCCACAATCTCTTCAGCCACCTCTTTGAGAAGAACCCTGGGGTCCAGGAGACTTATCCATCCTCAAACTTTTGTATCGTTCCAGTTGACATTTTGCTTGTGTGACGTTTCTGGCCACCGAGACTCTTCCGATGAACCTGATTGCATATCTACAGTTAAAAGAGAGTGTCGTGTTGGCACATGCTGTTATCAGTGATATTAGAGGTCAGAAATACAAGTAAGCTACTAATCTCAAAGCTATTGATGTCAAATTAGGGAACATAACAAAAGGAGTTAAAAATTAATAATGGCCACAAGATGTAGGGATTTCCTTCCCAAAATAAAATGAAAAAGATGCGGAAGAACAGAAAGGTTTTAAATTTTTAAAAGGAATTATCAGGAGTTAAACACGGAGGAGGTGTTGACTAATCCTGAGAGGCTGATGTACTTTGCAACTACAGGCATCACTGGCTCATTGGTGAGACCGACAGCAGGGTAACTACATGGCCTCAGCTGTGGTGCTGAGAAAGCCACCATTCATGTCTCAGGGCCATCTGCAGCAGGTGCTGGGGATACCTGGGGATACGAATTGACAATAAACTGGACTGGTCAAAGAACACTGAGGCTGTCTACAAGAAGGGTCAGAGCCGTCTCTATTTCCTGAGGAGACTGAGGTACTTCAACATCTGCCGGACGATGCTGAGGATGTTCTACGAGTCTGTGGTGGCCAGTGCAATCATGTTTGCTGTTGTGTGCTGGGGCAGCAGGCTGAGGGTAGCAGACACCAACAGAATCAACAAACTCATTCGTAAGGCCAGTGATATTGTGGGGATGGAACTGGACTCTCTGACGGTGGTGTCTGAAAAGAGGATGCTGTCTAAGTTGCATGCCATCTTGGTCAATGTCTCCCATCCGCTACATAATGTACTGGGTGGGCACAGGAGTACATTCAGCCAGAGACTCATTCCACCGAGATGCAACACAGAGCGTCATAGGAAGTCATTCCTTCCTGTGGCCATCAAACTTTACAACTCCTCCCTTGGAGGGTCAGACACCCCGAGCCAATAGGCTGGTCCTGGACTTATTTCATAATTTACTGGCATAATTTACATATTACTATTTAACTATTTATGGTTCTATTACTATTTATTATTTAAGGTGCAATTGTAACGAAAACCAATTTCCCCCAGGATCAATAAAGTGACTATGACTATGACTTTGCTGAGGAAGGCTATTCCATGCTAGATTGGAGGCCATCCCCTCTCGTTGGTGCTGCTGTCCAGTGTTTGCTCGATGGGGGACAAGTTGGATTGACACTAATAGCTAAAAGATCCATCTTACTGAAATGGACAGATTCCGATCCTCCTCCTACTTTTCAATGGTTTTCTCAAACTATATTATGTTTAAACCTGGAAAAAATTAGGTGTGGTATGGTTGATTCTTCAGTTAAATTTGAAGAAACCTGGAGACCGTTTATTCAACATTTTCATATGATGTAAGTTGTCCCTTTCAGAACGCTTTTTTTAAAATAATCTTTTGTTTATCTATGGAGGAGTGGAGTTAATGACAAATAATGTTCTTATCTGAAGGAATAGGACGTCCCAGTTTTGTTTTGTTTTGTTTTTAGTTTAGGGGGTTCTTTATAAAATTCTTTTTTCATGTTCAGTTACTTAGAGATTGGGAGGCTTGAATTATATATTTTACTCGAATTATGCTTGTATATCTGTCTGTCTAGGTACCATATTTGATGCGGACGTCGGTGACCATGGTTTCCATATAGGTCTATCCTTCGTTTTTTGGATGACTTCCATTTCCTCGATGTGTAGTCACCTGGCTATGCTTTCGATGTACATAAGCTGAGGTCTTCCTCCAGGTTTAATCCCCTCAATCTTTCCAGAGAGTATGAGTTTTTCTAGTTCATCTTTCCGCATGATGTGTCCTGGGAGTCTGAGTTGTCTTTCTCTTATTGTTGGTATGAGAAATATATGCTTGTATATGTTAACCATTATCAATGTTATACTAATCTCTTTGTATCTTTAATATTGTTATGTATATTCATCTGAAACTTAATAAAAAGATTGAAAAAGAAAGACAAGTTTGATTGCATTTGTCTGCAGCTGCACTGAGCAGTGTTATGGGTGTGCTTGCAGAAACATAGCTCCAGGAAAACATCCATGCACCATCAATCTACAGGACACTGAGGGACTTGGGTGATATTATTTTTTTTGTAACTGTATGTTTTTTTTCTGCTCTCAGAATAGCTGTGCACTGTGTGATCATTGGCTCTGGGGTTTGCACCTTGGCCCCAGAGGAAGACAGTTTCATTTGGCTGTTTTCATGTGTCTGGTTGAACCTCAATTAAACTTGGACTTGGATTTGAGTAGGCCTACTTCACTGTTCTCAGCAAATTCACGTGTGGTAAAATTTTGGCAGGGTCAAACAAGCATTGCACGCAAGTGTAGAGTTCTTGCATTGGTGTTGAAGTTCATCGAAGTCATAACTGCTATTGGACTTTAGTTTGACCTGAAATGGACCTCCAGGTCCAAACTTACTGACACTGTAGTGTCTGTGTGTTTCCCTGATGTTGCTATAAATATCAGCACTCAGGATGGACAGAATTAACAACACAATAGGCTTTGCTGGAGGCAGCCATTCTGAAACAAAACAGTAGTGGATAATGCTACAAAGTACGAAGGCCATCATTAGTTCATGTGATAGGGGTCGACTTGCTCCCACTCCAGTTTTGTAGGCTCCTACGTGGTTGATGAGACCAATATGATGAGGCACAGACTCTTCCACAGATGGAACAGGAGGTGCCAGACTGGGTGAGCAAATGATTAGTCTGTGAGGTAGTGTTCTCCATCATTCATTTACATAGGGTTTCTCTCCCTACCTCTCTCTCTCTCTCTCTCAATGAAGATTGTAACATCAGAACAGCCAGCTGCTGGTCTCCCCTCTCTGTACTGCAGGAGCTGGGGAGAGGAAGCCTGTTAATAGTCATAGTCATACTTTATTGATCCGGGGGGGGTGGAAATTGGTTAAGATACTGAAGTGATGGGTTATGGACTGTGGTTTTTGATGGGCTCTAGATCAAGGTCTCCTTGGGGGTTCTCGCTACTGCTTGCACGGTGTGGGAGTGGTGCTTCTGCAAATGCAGGAGAGGGAGGGGAGAGCTGCTTGTGCATGGGAGGGGGAGGGTGGGGCTTTGGGGTCCTGATATTAATACAACTCATTCTTTAAGGGGTTCTTGTTTTATGGATGTCTCTGTGAAGAGTAAGAATTTCAGGTTGAATACATTCTCTGATATTAAATTGAACCATTTGAACTATTTTGTTATACGAGCTCAGTCAGTGGGTGCCGTCCTGAATCTGGGGTTGGCGGCTTTGCACCTCCATCTTCTTCCATCTTGCGACAGCACCGAGTACAGCCTCTCCTCCAGTTTGTTCGCGCTGGCCGCCTTGGCACCGCCCGCCGCCGCCCCCGCCGAACTCGAGTCCGAGGCCGTGTCGGCCTCCAGCCGCGGCCGCTTCTTCGAGCTCGGCCTTCCTTAGGCGGAGGCCTTGGGCAGGTCCAGGCACACGATGCAGCGCCCAAGTTCATCATGTCTCTTCTAACTAGGTGCATAGCATACGATTCGTAGATATGTGGTGAGGCTTTAATCTCTTCCACGGAAGATGGCCGTTGGCTCACAAGGAGCTCATCCTCCCTTTGTCAGGTCTTGTTGTTTTTAGTCCTGCTGGGTGTCCTCACATCCTCCTCACCAGACTAAGTCCGGTGGGGGAGCCAGCCCAAGTTGCCGACCACTCGACCATGGCCCCCAGCTGAGCGCCAGGTGCCCGCCCCCAGCCAAATCTCTCCGAGTGTCCGGCGCCCGACCGAAAACCATGGTCGAGTGGCCGGCGACCAAACTGGAATACGAGCTACCACATTCCTAAACTTTGGAATTCAATACCTAAAACTAGAAGGGTGCAGACTCATTCAAATTCCAGCTCCAAGCCTATTTATTTACCCTTGCTTTTTAACTAATATCTTTTTGTCTTCTATTTTTATGTTTATATTTATGCTTTATTTTCATATTTGTGCTTTTATCCCACTATCCAGATATAAAACACTTTGAACAGCATCATCTTTATGAAAAGTGTTCTATAAATAAAGCTGTTATTTTGCCGTGGTCCCAATGCATGGATCCTACATTCTCAATTCATTCCTAAATGCCCCCACCTCACTTTGAACAGTTGCCATTCTGGATTCCCAGGAGTCAATGGCAATGTTTCATTTATTTCAACACTCACAACCCGCTGGAGGAACTCAGCAGGTCGGGCAGCATCCGTGGAAAAGATCGGTCGACGTTTCGGGCCGGAACCCTTCGTCAGGACTGTAGGGGGAAGGGGCAGAGGCCCTATAAAGAAGGTGGGAGGAGGGTGGGAAGGAGAAGGCCGGTAGGTTCCAGGTGAAAAACCAGTAAGGGGAAAGATAAAGGGGTGGGGGAGGGAAGGCAGGGAGGTGATAGGCAGGAAAAGTGAAGAAAGAATAGGGGAAAACACAATGGGTAGTAGAAGGAGGTAGAACCATGAGGGAGGTGATAGGCAGCTGGAGGAGGGGGCAGAGTGAAATAGGGACAGTGGAAGGGAGGGGGAGGGAATTACTGGAAGTTGGAGAATTCTATGTTCATACCAAGGGGCTGGAGACTACCTAGACGGTATATGAGGTGTTGCTCCTCCAACCTGAGTTTAGCCTCATCATGGCAGTAGAGGAGGCCATGTATGGACATATCTGAATGGGAGTGGGAATGGCAGAGTTGAAGTGGGTGGCTACCGGGATATCCCGTCTGTTGTGGAATTTCATTTATTTTCGTTTATTTTTTCATTTCACCCTTTCATTTATTTTGCGCAGATGCTGTATATATCTGAGTGTGACATCTGAGTCATGCCAGATGCAGCCTTGGTTCCTAAAGGTACACACCCACGTATATACTACAAATACCGAGACGAAGATTGAATCGAAGCAGGTTCGCAAGCCCAAGCGCGAATGATGGCTTTGCTTCTTGAACATAACAACTTGCCTTTATGTTCCAGATTCCAGATCATGTACACCTTGATGAATAAAGTGAGTGCATAGAACATAGAAAAGTACAACACAGGATCAGGTCCTTTGGCCTGCAGCGTTGTGCCGAACCAACTAAAAAGCAAATCATAAACACCCAAAGACTAGACCCTCCTACCTACACAATGTCCACATCCTTCCATCTTTCTCACATTCATGTGCCTATCTAAATGTCTCTTAAAAGCCTCTAATGTATTTCCCTCTACCAACCACCATTTCCCTGTGGACGTGGAGGTACAAGCATGCAGATGGAAAAGGAGCCTAATTTCAAACCAAACCATTCTGGCAGATGCTTTACGCTTCATGTATGTGCATATTGTTCCGCCCGTCATCAGACAGTATGCAACAGTTCAAACTGCAGGTGTTGGAACAACAGACGCTGCTAGAGATCTTCAGCTTCTGTGGAGTTACATTTCTGTGGCATCTGTGGAGAGAAACAGATACATTTTCAGGCCCAGGAGCCCTCATCAGCACTCGGAAGGAGAGAAGGTAGGTAACAGAAGGGCGTGGGAAGACGGATAGAAGACAGAATATCTCTGATAGGGTAAGACTTAAGGCAGCAGCTGAGAAGCAGATAGAAGAATATTGCGCTGTGTAATTTGCTGTCAGTAGCTAGACTCTGGGACATACCTATGGTGGCAGACAGTATCTGTTGCATGTTTTATCATGCTTGCAAAAGTGCTGAAACACATGAACACAGCAATTTTTTTTCAGAAGCGTTGTGTCATCAGAAATTTTTTTTTGTTTATGATAGACCACTTGAAGCTGACACAAATATAACTTCAGACTACTTGTATCTCAAAGCAATTGGAGAAACAAGAAATGAACTTTTATTGAATATGTGTTTAATTGCATGATAAGACCATAAGACATCGGAGCAGAATTAGGCCATGTGGCCCACCAAGTCTGCTCCACCATTGAATCGTGGCTGATCCATTTTTTTCTCCTCCTCAACCCCAGTTCCCAGCCTTCTCCCCGTAACCTTTTTGATGCCATGTCCAATGAAGAACCTATCAATCTCTGCCTTAAATACACCCAGCGGCCTGGCCTCCACAGCTGCATGTGGCAACAAATTCCACAAATTCACCACCCTTTGGCTAAAGAAATTTCTCTGCATCTCTGCTTTGAAAGTGTGCCCTCTTGTCCTAGACTCTCCCATCACAGGAAACATCCCTTCCACATCTCTGTCTATGCCTTTCAACATTTGAAATGATTCAATGAGATCCCCCCTCATCCTTCTGAATTCCAGTGAGTACTGACCCAGAGCCATCAAACGTTCCTCGTATGATAACCCTTTCATTCCTGGAATCATCCTCGTAAACCTCCTCTGGACCCTCTCCAATGCCAGCACATCTTTTCTAAGATGAGGGGCCAAAAACTGTTCACAATACTCAAGGTGAGGCCTCACCAGTGCCTTACTAGCCTCGGCATCACATCCTTGCTCTTGTATTCTAGACCTCTTGAAAAGAATGCTAACATGGCATTTGCCTTCCTCACCACCGACTCAACCTGCAAGTTAACCTGCAGGGTGTTCTGCACAAGGACTTTCAAGTCCCTCTGCATTGCAGATTCTTGTATTTTCTCCCCGTTAAGAAAATAGTCTACACACTCATTTCTACTACCGAAGTGCATAACCATGCATTTTCCAACATTGTATTTCATTTACCACTTTCTTGCCCATTCTCCTAATCTGTCTAAATCCTTCTGCATCCTACCTGCCCCTCCACCAATCTTCGTATCATCTGAAAAACTTGGCAACAAAGCCGTCTATTCCATCATCGAAATCGGGGTCCCCAACCTTTTTTGCACCGCGGACCGGTTTAATATCGACAACATTCTTGCGGACCGGCCGACGGGGGTAGGGTTGCCAACGGACAAGAGCTGTCAAAATCTTCTGCCTGCTCTGGATCTCTTTATTGCCAACTGCCGACGGGACATCAACCGTCTCGACTTCACCGCACCTTGTCCCCATTCCAACCTCACTCCTTCGGAACGCTCTGCTCTCCACTCCCTCCGCACTAATCCTAACATTATTATTAAACCCGCTGATAAAGGGGGTGCTGTTGTAGTCTGGCGTACTGACCTCTACCTTGCCGAGGCACAGCGACAACTCGCGGATACCTCCTCTTATTTACCCCTCGATCGTGACCCCACTAAGGAGCACCAGGCCATTGTCTCCCACACTATCAACGACTTTATCCGCTCAGGGGATCTCCCATCCACTGCTACCAACCTTATAGTTCCCACACCCCGCACTTCCCGTTTCTACCTCCTACCCAAGATCCACAAACCTGCCTGTCCTGGCCGACCTATTGTCTCAGCTTGCTCCTGCCCCACCGAACTCGTTTCTGCATACCTCGACACTGTTTTATCACCCCTTGTTCAATCCCTTCCGACCTATGTTCGTGACACTTCTCACGCTCTTAAAACTTTTCGATGATTTTAAGTTCCCTGGCCCCCACCGCTTTATTTTCACCTTGGATGTCCAGTCCTTATATACTTCCATCCCCCATCAGGAAGGTCTCAAAGCTCTACGCTTCTTTTTGGATTCCAGACCTAATCAGTTCCCCTCTACCACCACTCTGCTCCGTCTAGCAGAATTAGTCCTTACTCTTAATAATTTCTCCTTTTGCTCCTCCCATTTCCTCCAAACTAAAGGTGTAGCTATGGGCACCCGTATGGGTCCTAGCTATGCCTGCCTTTTTGTTGGGTTTGTGGAACAATCTATGTTCCGTGCCTATTCTGGTATCTGTCCCCCACTTTTCCTTCGCTACATCGATGACTGCATTGGCGCTGCTTCCTGCACGCATGCAGAACTCGTTGACTTTATTAACTTTGCCTCCAACTTTCACCCTGCCCTCAAGTTTACCTGGTCCATTTCCGACACCTCCCTCCCCTTTCTAGATCTTTCTGTCTCTGTCTCTGGAGACAGCTTATCCACTGATGTCTACTATAAGCCTACTGACTCTCACAGCTATCTGGACTATTCCTCTTCTCACCCTGTCTCTTGCAAAAACGCCATCCCCTTCTCACAATTCCTCCGTCTCTGCCGCATCTGCTCTCAGGATGAGGCTTTTCATTCTAGGACGAGGGAGATGTCTTCATTTTTTAAAGAAAGGGGCTTCCCTTCCTCCACTATCAACTCTGCTCTTAAACGCATCTCCCCCATTTCACGTACATCTGCTCTCACTCCATCCTCCCACCACCCCACTAGGAATAGGGTTCCCCTGGTCCTCACCTACCACCCCACCAGCCTCCGGGTCCAACATATTATTCTCCGTAACTTCCGCCACCTCCAACGGGATCCCACCACTAAGCATATCTTTCCCTCCCCCCCTCTCTCTGCATTCCGCAGGGATCGCTCCCTACACAACTCCCTTGTCCATTCGTCCCCCCCATCCCTCCCCACTGATCTCCCTCC